>NC_064811.1:86021194-86107314 GCF_023721935.1 Panthera uncia
TCAACACATAACTGCAGTAGGTCTGAAAAAGCAGAGCTTCAGATTCTGAAAGAGCAGGAGGAGAAAAATGCTAACTACCATGACAAGAACATTATATTACTTCTTACAAACAAGGCAGTGCTAATGCCTAATGGTGCTACAGTTTCTGCCTCTTCCATGGAAAACACACATGGTGAACTCCTGGAAAAAACACTGTCTCAATATTATCCAGATTGTGTTTCCGTTGCGGTGCAGAAAACCACATCTCACATACATGCCATTAACAGTCAGGCTACTAATGAGTTGTCCTGTGAGATCACTCACCCATCGCATACCTCAGGGCAGATCAATCTCCCACAGACCTCGAACTCTGAGCTGCCTCCAGAGCCAGTTGCAGTGGTGACTGAGGCCTGTGATGCTGACAAAGCCAGTAAGACAGCTGCAATGGTAGGGACCTGTCCCTTTCAGAAACCAGAAACACAAAAATCAGTTTTTGAGATATGCCCGTCTCGTGACGAAAACAGTAATATCCAAGGAACCGCAAATCTAGTATCTGGTGAAGAATTCTGTACAGGTTCCAGCAGCGATTTGCAGCCTCCTGGTGGCAGCTCTGAACGGTATTTAAAGCAAAATGAAATGAATGGTGCTTACTTCAAGCAGAGCTCAGTGTTCACTAAGGATTCCTTTTCTGCCCCTACCACACCACCACCATCACAATTGCTTCTTTCTCCCCCTCCTCCTCTTTCACAGGTTTCTCAGCTTCCTTCAGATGGAAAAAGCACTCTGAATGATGGAGTTTTGGAAGAACACCATCACTACCCCAACCAAAGTAACACAACTCTTTTAAGGGAAGTGAAAATAGAGGGTCAGCCCGAGGCACAGTCATCCCCGAGTCCTAATCAATCTACACGTGTAGCCAACCACTCTCTGATGCTACCAGAAAGGCCTCAGAATAATTGTGTCAACAAGAATGACATGCGGACTCCAGGGACCGTGACTATTCCCTCATGTTCTGAGAAAGCGAGACAAATATCAGAACGCCTCAAGCATAACCCACCAATTCTTGGTAGCACTGGGGATCCACAGGACCACTGCCAGCAGTTGATGGGACACAAAGAGCAAGATATTCCGAAGGGTCGAGACAAGGAACAAACACGAGGTCTTGTGTCCCCAGCACAGCCCTATCTGAAACCAGGGTGGATTGAATTGAAGCCCCCTCACTTTCATCAAGCAGAATCCCATCCAAAATGTCATGAGACATCACTGCGGTCAGTTCTTCAGTATCAGTCCAACCCCTCCACTCAAATGACCTCCAAACAATACACTGGAAATTCCAACCTGCCTGGGGGGCTCCCAGGGCAGGCATACATCCAGAAAATAATGCAGCCAGAGCAGAGGCCACAAAGGTACCAAGGTGAGATGAATCAAGGGCAGTTTCGAGGTACAGTGGACCAACAGCTCCAGTTCCAAAAACCCTCACTCCAGGTGCACTTCTCTAAGACAGACCCTTCATCCGAAGCTCACGTGCAGTCACTGTGCACCCCTAGGTTTTACTTTCAGCAAAGACCAGATCCCCAAACTGAGAAACTCATGCCCCCAGCATTGAAACAGCACTTGAATCAGCAGGCTTCGGAGACTGAGCCATTCTCAAACTCGCACCTTTTACAACACAAGCCTCACAAGCAGGCAGCACAACCGCAACCATCCCAGAATTCACTTATCGCTCAAAACCAGCAGCAGCAGCAAAAATTACAAATGAAGAATAAAGAACAAATGTCCCAGACTTTTTCTCACCCCCAAGGCAACAACGATCAGCAAAGAGAAGGATCATTCTTTAGCCAGATTAAAATGGAAGAATGTTTCCGTGGTGAAAATCAGTATTTGAAATCAAGTGAGTTCCAGACTCATAATAGTCAAATGGGATTGGAGCAAGTGCAGAATATGAATAGTAGAAATTCCCCCTATGGTCAGACCTTGAAATCAAATACAAGCAAACTACAGATTTCTTGTTCGAACAATACACACCTAGCTCCAGAAAATAAGGAACACACTATCAATTCTGACCTCTTTGCAGGAAACAAGACTCAAAATTTGCATCACATGCAATATTTTCCAAATAATGTGACTCCAAAGCAAGATGTTCTTCACAGGTGCTTTCAAGAACAGGAGCAGAAGCCACAACAAGCTTCAGTTCTACAGGGATATAGAAGTAGAAACCAAGACATGTCTGGTCATCAAGTGGCACAACCCCCTCAGCAAAGGTACCTGATGCATAACCAAGCAAATGCTTTCCCTGTGTCTGACCAGGGAGGAAGTCACCTTCAGACCCCTCCCCAGAAGGACATTCAAAAGCATGCTGCTCTACGGTGGCACCTCTTGCAAAAGCAAGAACAGCAGCAAACACAACAACCCCAAACTGAGTCTTGCCATAATCAGATGCACAGGCCCATTAAGGTTGAACCTGGATCCAAGCCCCATACCTGTATGCGCCCCATGGCAGCACAACCAGAAAACAAAATGTGGAAAAAGGTAACTAAGCAAGAGATTCCACCCCCGAGTTGTGATAATGTGCAGCAAAGGAGCATCCTTGAGACCATGGAGCAACATCTGAAGAAGTTTCAGGTCAAGTCATTATTTGACCATAAGGCTCTAACTCTCAAATCACAGAAACAAGTGAAAGTTGAAATGTCAGGGCCAGTCACAGTTTTAACTAGACAAACCACTGCTGCAGAACTTGATAGCCACACCCAAACTTTAGAGCAACAAGCAACTCCTTCTGCAGAAAAGACACCAACCAAAAGAACAGCTGGTTCTGTTCTCAATAATTTTTTAGAGTCACCTTCCAAATTACTAGATACTCCTATAAAAAATTTATTGGATACACCTGTCAAGACTCAATATGATTTTCCATCATGCAGATGTGTAGGTAAGTGCTAGAAAAGTACTGAGACACATGGTGTTTATCCAGAATTAGCAAATTCATCTTCAGATATGGGATTTTCTTTCTTTTTTAAAAAATCTTGAGTCTGGCAGCAATTTGTAAAGGCTCATAAAAAGTCTGAAGCTTACATTTCTTGTCTTTAAATTACAGATGCTTCTGCTGTGCAAGAGAGAACTTCACTTACATTGTTTTTCCAAAAACTTAAAACAATGTGCATGCTCATTTTTCCTCTAATAAAACCCTTTAAAATATAAAGGTATCAGTTTTAGATTAATCTGTTTAACTCTTTGTACATCACCTCCTGGAGAGACACCTAGACAGTAAAAACATCTATTAAAATGAGAAAATAACTGCTAATATGTAAACTCATGTAGGAGCTTTTTAATATGTATTAATTCAAGGTTGAATGTATTAGTGGTTTCACAACATTAATTTCTACATAAGTGGGAAGTTATTATCTTCAATCTTGGTGAGTTGGGGGAAATTGTAATGCTGACGTTCTGAATACTCATGAAGTTGCCCTTTCTGCCTTGATAACCTTGAAATATTGTACGATTTATATTCATTTTGATTCTATTTTCTCTTTAAAGTTTTATCTTCTGATAGAAAATATGTTTTTTTCCTTTTCTTTTTTTTTTAAACAAACACCTTTAAAAAAAAAATTCAGGATATGTAATAGGTCCATTGGAATAGGGAAACCATCTTGCCAATAGATGCATAAATATATGTATATATGAAGACTTTATTACAGTTCCTCAACTTGGACACAATAGAAGACATTTGAAAAAACAAATGTTAAACTAATGTGGCCAATGGTCCGCCCGCCTTTTCTTATTCCTCTTACAACGGGACACCCCACATTTTATAGAAGAATGGAGGGAGGATCCATACTGCCCCTTTGTGTGGTTAATATTAGGTTGCCTCAGGGGTGCAGTCATAGATAACATTAGGTAAGTTCTAATCATCTGCAGTTTCTTCTATCATCCTAACCTCTCCTCCTACTTTCCATCTTTGGTAGTTTACAAGAACCTCTTCCTTTTACCTGACCCTCTCTCCAGTATTTTCTCTCATCAAATTATTCTCAAGTACATACAAATATGGGTCTGGATTCAATATTCTTATTTTCAAAACTCAGCTATTAAATGTTGAGGGGAAACAAGAGGAGAAAAAGGTAACTTGACAATAAAAACTGAGCAATATCCTGGGGTGAGAGAAGACAGGAAATTTTATTTTTAATCTTTTAACATCCAAGTATCAGGCAGGCTTCTAGTTAGCTATAAAATTTTGTTTCAATTCAAAAAACTGAATTTTAGTTGGTATTACATATAACCTAATTCCCTCACTGTTTTGTTTAGTTCCACTTATTTTGTTTAAAATAAATAATTTCTTATTCCGTATCTGAAATGTAATTTAATATATTTTTATCCAACAGCCAGCATGTACATATACTTAATTATTTGGCACATTTTCTAATAGATTAGTCCATCAATTTATTCATTTTAAAGAAAAAAATGTTTACAGTCACATTTAGGGCCCTTAATGTGCAGTTGGGGGATAAGCTTTGTGGATGTAGCCTTTATATTTAGTATAATTGAGGTCTAAAATAATAATCTTCTATTATCTCAACAGAGCAAATTATTGAAAAAGATGAAGGTCCTTTTTATACCCATCTAGGAGCAGGTCCTAATGTGGCAGCTATTAGAGAAATCATGGAAGAAAGGTAATTAACGCAAAGGCACAGGGCAGATTAACGTTTATCCTTTTGTATATGTCAGAATTTTTTCAGCTTTCACATACAAAGCAGTAAACAATTGTAAATTGAGTAATTATTAGTAGGCTTAGCTATTCCAGGGTTGCCAGCACTACACACTGTGCTATTCACCAGAGAGTCACAATATTTGACAGGACTAATAGTCTGCGAGCTGGCACAGGCTGCCCACTTGGAGATGGATGCCAGAAAACCCAGGCACGCACAAGAACCAGCCAGCCAGCCTGCCAGGCGCAAGGGTGCTGGCACCGGCTGCAAAGACAGGCCCCACTCTGGCTTTCCCACTTGATGATAAAGGGTCGCAGAAGAAACAGCGGGGAAATGTGACACAAGAAAGGAGCCGTTGAGTTAAATTCACCTAGAGCTGTAAATGAGTAGTTCCCTCTAGGGACGTTATCCCTTAGTATGAGCAGAGGGTAAGTGTGAGATGCTGAATAGAAAGAGAGAGGATTCTATTTATAGCTGCATTTTTTTTTTTTTACTGTTAATCACAGGTATGCAAGTATTTACCTGAATCTACACAGTTAGTCCTGCATGTAGAAGACTCTAATGAGTGAGATAATCAATGCAAAGAGAAACTTTCATATTGGTATCCCCAGCAGTGAGCTGTTACTGTGCTAGGGTGCCTTTCTTTAAGAGGTAGGCAGTGTTATCATTAAAATATATTAGGAGACGTTCTGGGCAGCAAGGACATGTTTTGTATCATTCTTGCCCAATTTACAAATTATTCGTTGCTAATTAGTATGTAGAAATTCACTAAATAATCATCTAGTAGCCTGGCAGATACCCTAAGTGCCTTTTGTTACTAGCAAGCAGTAAGTAGTGCCTTGGTCCTAAGGAAAAATATAATCTATTTCTAGAACTATCCTATATTTTCAAAATTGCTGAATGCTAGTGATTTGTGAACCATCTTTTTAAAAATGTTAGAGATTCTTTGAGGAACAGTTCTAACTAGAATCTATTGTGATTCCCCAAGTTTTAAACTAGCTAAATTTAGTAAAGGACAAAAACCAAATAGTAATATGTCTTAGAAGACTGAACTTAACAAACTTAAAAAAGTTTTGTGCTTTGTGAAATTATGTCTAAAAATAAGCTTTCCCATTATTTTCACCCAACATATAATTTCAAAATAGTTCATTACAATTATCCATATATTTTGATACTGAAGAAGTATAAAGCTTAAAGTCTGTTATCCAGTTTGCTTGGCTTAGACCTATTTTTTAAAAATAAACCATTCATTTCTCAGGATGTGGTCATAGAATAAAATTATGCTCAAATGTTCAGTATTTTGGTTGCCTCGGCTTCATTTGCTAATTTTATGTGTGTGTGTTTCTGTGGATTTCTTTTAAGGTTTGGACAGAAGGGTAAAGCTATTAGGATTGAAAGAGTCATCTATACTGGTAAAGAAGGCAAAAGTTCTCAGGGATGTCCTATTGCTAAATGGGTAAGTGTGACCTGATGAGGCCTTTGATCTTCAGTCGTGGGCATTTTGATTCATTAATCTAACTCTGAGAATTGGGTTACCCAGATCAAAGAGTCATTTATGCCGGTTGAAATGAACATTGCTTATATTTATTTTGTGTCATCTCTTAAAGAAAAGGCAGATTAGTTTTTAAGCCAGGTACAAACTGTATTTAATTGAAAGAATGTAATAGCGAAGACGAGGTCCATTCAATTTGCTAAAAAGTATGATTCTTCCTGGGATAGGAAGAAGTCACCCTTAATCCTTTAAATACCTTCCATTAATCTTTATGTTGTCATTTTTGAAAGCCTTGAACTTTGTGAAAAAAGACGACCATGTCTTCCATGTAGCTCTAGCTTTAATGTAGGGGGCATTGCCCCCCACTGTACTGGGCACAGTCTGCTAAACATTGCACGGTTTTGCATCCCGCCTAATTCTGACCCCACCGTATAGATGGCTAGCAAAAGGCAAGTTGCAGGAGCTGGCAAACATTGCCCTAATTGTGACCCAGACATGCAAAAATATACGTACATAAATCAATGCTCTCATCTGCCACAAGTGACCCTTGTTTTGTTTTGGTTGGGGTGGGGGTGTTGGGGTGGAATGGTGACCCACACAGGTGGTTCGCAGAAGCTGCAGCGAGGAGAAGCTACTATGTTTGGTGCGGGAGCGAGCTGGCCACACCTGTGAGGCGGCTGTGATTGTGATTCTCATCCTGGTGTGGGAAGGAATCCCACTGTCTCTGGCTGACAAACTCTACTCAGAGCTCACCGAAACGCTGAGGAAATATGGCACTCTCACCAATCGTCGGTGTGCCCTGAATGAAGAGTAAGTGATGCCTCCCTCTCTTTCCACTAAGCAAAACCTAATTATTGGTTTGTGGGAAGAGAGTTGAACCTGCATTTGTACATTTACTAAATGGGGATCGAAATGCCTGTTTCCCAGTCCTGCAGTAGGAAGTCGTATTTGCTAACACGGGTAATCCGAGGCGATTCCATGAATTATTTTGTACCTTCAGACAGCGTAGACATTTAGTTAGGAGCAGCTTGCTGCAAGTCTGAATGTCCGTACCCACATGAACTCAGTTGTGCCATAAATTTGAAAGTATCTGTGTGTCCACTTGGTGCATGTGACAGCCCTTTGTGTGGCTGGCAACCACATTAGTAAGTATTGACACCATTTCTGTGTTGCAGTAGCTGAAGCAGAAAGTAAGTTCGATGAGAAATTTTAGGATTCCCAGGTCAAGGACCTTAATGTAGCAAACGTGAAAATATAAGGCTTATAGAACTTCTGTAGAAACAGACTGATTCAGACTTCAGTTCAATCAAGTTTATCATTTTCACAATACCAATAAAAATTGCTTTCATTTTTACTGCTACTAAATAATCAAGAAATTAGTGGCTATTTATGCATTATTTTCCAGGAATATAAACATTTGGAACAGAGCCAGGGGTATGCAGTTAAATATATTTAGTGCATCCAAGGACTAGTATGTCTTTGTTTGTCAACCTTATCCAGTTTAGGAAGTTTAAATCTTCACTTGGAGAAAGCTTCATTTTTATTCTTCCTCTGCTATTCCTATATAACATTTTTTTAAAATGAGTATGGGAGAATTCACAGTGCTACACTGAAATGCTACAGTGTAATTTTACTGACAGCTGGCTCTAAAATAACTTTTTAAAAATGTTTATTTGTTTATTTTGAGAGAGAGAAAAAGCACTAGCAGGGGAGGGGCAGAGAGAGAGAGAGAGAGAGAGAGAGAGAGAGAGAGAGAGAATCCCAGGCAGGATCCACACTCAGCGCGGAGCCCTACACAGGGCAATCTTCCAACCAACCCTGAGGTCATGACCTGAGCCGAAATCAAGAGTCTGACACTTAACCAACTGAGCCACCCACGCGCCCCAGTTCTAAAATTCTTTTTAATTTTGCATTTCTTCCTTTAGTCTCCGTTCCTCTGCGTTCACCAAACTGCAATATAGTTTACTGAATTTATAGAAATACTATGCCACTCATTGCAACATCCCATTGTAACCTCATTTGTTCCTTTGCTGACTATTATTCTGACTACTATAGCTTTACTAACATGGTTAGTAAATACTAACATGGATTCTCTCTCTGGGTCATGGGGGGTATGCAAATCAATTATAAATAATATGTCTAGGAAAGTTACTGTTCACATATCAAAGGTGGGGACGTGGCTTCCTGTGGTAGTTATGATCCAAAAATCTCATGTATGTGTGTGTGTTCCTCACTGCCATAAATCCACTTTTATAATTGATGTGTTGGAAAGTGGAAATCTGGTTCATAACATATGACTCATAAACCTATGATGGACAGCTTTATGTGTAAAATACTTTTCAGTTTACCCTAATTTCCCTTGCTCCTTCTTTAAAAGATGTATTTAAATGCTTTTAATCAAAGAAAATGAAGTTAAGGCACCTTGAGATGATGTCCCTGATAGCACTTTTCTCAGGAATTAACTATCTGCCTTGTTTTTTAAAGCAGACTTCCTTTTAGACTTGATGGCTTGAACTTCTAAACTACTGAGGAACTTCTTGTGAAAATAGCAGTGTTTTAATTTAAATTTCTTGAAGTTTCATGCAAACTATATTTCTTATTTTTTTGTAATTGATTTAATTTTCAGTTATTATATATCTGGTATTTTTCCCCTGAAGGCTTTTCTGTAATTTCTATAAATGCCATTGCCTGTCATGGAATCTGACATATAGAAAGAAATTCTGTCAAGAACTTCCCTAAATTGTATTATTTTGCATTTAAAATCCATGAACAGTAAAAGATTGGGCCAGGATCTAAGAAAAATTACAGTGTAAGTGGTCTAAATAAGAGGCGAGTACAAAACTATTGAAATATGTGTTTCAATGATTAAAACATTTTAAAGGCCAGTCTGCATACTTTTGCTTCTCTTTGTCTGGAATTCCATCATAAGGGTGAGTAATTATTTAGACTAAATTTTAGCTTGGGGCTAAGAGTGTTTAGAATAATTCTCAAAAAACAAAACAATGTACTTAACATACACAATTAAAACAGACACCAATGGCAATAGAGACTTCATTCAGATATAGCTTTTGAAGTTTCTAATACCCCATAAAATACATTTTATATTTGGCAGAAGTTAGAATTATGACTTTGCCAAAAACAGAGGATAATCTCAAATTGGGGCTGCTGACTCAGTTTAATATTCAAGGCTGTATGAATCTCGTCACCGAGTTCTTACAAATCCCAATGCCTACATGCACCATAACCAACCACTGTGAGTCCAGAAAAGAACTCTCAGAGTAATCTTTCAGTGGGAAAGTCAAAAATGGATTTTTACATTTCCTTTGAGATTAACCAGCTGTTTCTCCTTTAAAGATTTCCCTTTGAGATTTCCATTTTATGACTAAGCCTAACCAATATGTTTTTGGCAAGTTAAGAGTTGTGGGAGTGTCATTATAAGAAAGTCAAAGCCAGAAATGTGTTTTGCCATGCTGGGTGATGTTAAATGTTGTGTTTTTTTTTTTTTTTTAAGCTAACTTTATATTATAAAAATTTTCAAACATGCATAAACGGAGGAGTGCAGTCTAATGAATCCCTGCGGACCCATTACATAGCTTCAATACTTATCAACATTTTATCAATACTATTTCACATATTTCCCCTACACTTCCTACCCCCACTGCCACCCCGACAGTGTTTTAAAGCAAAACACAGATACCATCTCTAACAGTGTATATCTCTAACAGACAAGGATGTTTTTTATAAAACCTAGTTACACTGTCATTTTCATTCATCTCAAAATTGACAGTGA
Source organism: Panthera uncia (assembly GCF_023721935.1). NCBI lineage: Eukaryota > Metazoa > Chordata > Mammalia > Carnivora > Felidae > Panthera > Panthera uncia. Next base: position 86,031,153 of record NC_064811.1, read on the forward strand.
TTCTTTAATATCTTTTCATGTCATGTTCAGACCATATTTAGATTCCTAATTGGATCTTTTTCAAAAAATAATAATAAAAAGCAAAACTATATTGCCAGCAAGAAAGCCCATACCTTGTATTTGATTGAGGCTTTTGAGTGGTACCAGTTCATGCCTATTGTCTTGCATATTTATGAATAAAACTTTCTATCACTTTCAAAAGTATCCCAGTTTGGAAGACAAATTATAGTTTCCATAAGCCTCTTTTTATTTATAATAGTTCCCCCTCTCTTTAGTGAATTTTTTTGTTAAAGAGACTATATAATTTGCTCTGTAAAATTTCCCACATTCTGGGTATGTAATTGCACATTTGTTTCATTCACCTTATCCCTCTATCCCAACTGTCTTTTGTGCATTGATATTAAGAGACTTAAAAAAGTTACGTATGTGTATATGTATGTATATATTGGCAAAAATGCTTTTGTAAGTGGTAATGAAATAATCTTAATTCTTCATATCCATCAGGAGGGTTAAATGTCTGCTTTGTTCCATTCTTAGTGATGTTAAGAGTGTTCAGTGAGTTCAGGAGTTGTCAGCTTGATTCGTCCATCCTAAAGTTTTCCCAGAAAACTTTCACCTAATGGTGTAGTGTATTGATTGAGGATCGTTGCTTGTTTCCATTATTTTTGTTTGAGTTTGCAAATTCACAAGTTTTTTATTTTTCAAAGTATAAATTTATGTATTACATTTGAATTTATTTTGCTAGTTTGTAAACTTGCATAAGGTTGAATATCTGATCTAATTTTTAGTTTAAAGTTTTATATTTCCTTTACAGTAGAAATCCAGATGGCAACTCAAAGGTTGAGAATGTTTTTAAAAATCTGTTACATAGATGAATATTTTTATTACAGTTGCTTTACTGATTTGTTGTTTAACCATGAGCCAAATTCTGAGTCATGTTAAAATGAAGCTGACAAATGCTAATTTTAATAATATTCTAATAATATAGAAATAAAAATGCCTTTTAGTAGCCATTTCATGTAGGAAATCATCTTGAAGTCACTCTACCTTGTTATGCAGAGATTTTTTTGAGATATAATTCACATACCATAAAAGTCACCATTGTATTTTATGTTTTATTTTTGAGACAGAGAGAAAGCACGAGCTGGGGAGGGGCAGAGAGAGAGGGAGACAGGAACCGAGATGGGCTCCATGCTGACAGCAGAGAATCTAATGCAGGTCTCGAACTCACAAGTAAGAGATCATGACCTGAGCTGAAGTCAGATGCTTAGCTAACTGAGCCACCCAGGCTCCCCTAAAATTCACTATTTTAAAGCTTAAAACTCAGTGGTTTAGTAATATACTAATATTGTATAATATTAGTAATACACTAATATTAGCAATATACTCATTTGTGTAATAATACACAAAGTTGTGCAACGTTTTCTTCACTCCCAAAAGAAAACCCTGTACCTATTAGGCAGTCAGTTCCCATTTTCCTCTTCCCTAAAATGGCAACTGCTAATCAGCTTTCTTTCTCTATAGATTTGCCTGTACTGGGCATTTTGTATTAATGGTATAGAATATTTCGCCTTTCTGCCTGGCCTCTTTCACTTAGCATAATGTTTTAAAGGTTCATCCATATCATAACATTAATCAGTGTTTTATTCCTTTTAGTAGATGAGTAATATTCCATTGTGCGTGTGTGTGTGTGTGTGTGTGTGTGTGTGTGTGTATACATATCTCACATTTTCCTTATCCATTCATCAATTAATGGACATTTGTATTGTTTCCACTTTGGGGCTATTATGAATAATGCTTCTGTGAACATCTGTGTACAAGTTTTTGTATGGACATAGGTTTTCAGTTCTCTTGCAGTGACATTGTTAGTCATATGGTTACTCTATGTTTAACTCTGTGAGGAAATGCCAAACTGTTTTCCAAAGGAGCTGTACCATTTTTCATTCCTGCCAGCAGTATGTCGAGGTTCCAGTGTCTTCGCATCCTCATCAAAACTAGTTATTGTATGTCTTTTTTTATTATAGCCTTCCCGGTGGGTGTGAAATGTATCTTGTCATTTTGATTTGCTTTTCCCAAATGACTAATGATGTTAGACATTATTTTATGTACTACTGGCTATTCATATGTCTTCTTTGGAACATGCCTACTTGATTCTTCACTCATTTTTAAGTTGAGTTCATATTTTTTGAGTTGCAAGAGTTCTCTATATATTCCAGATACTAGAACTCTAGCAAATATATGGCTTTCAGATATTTTCTTTTATTCTGTAGGGTGCCTCTTCACTTTTTTGATAATACCCTTGAAGCACAGGATTTTTCAAATTTGATAAAATCAAATGTATGTATTTTTTAATTGCCTGTACTTTTAGTGTCATATCTAAGAAGCCATTGCCTAATCCAAGGTCTTGGGGATTTACCTCTGTTTTCTTTACAGAGTACTATAGTTTTAGCTCTTACATTTAGCTTGTTGATCCCTGCTAAGTTAATTTTATGATGTAAGAGTCCAATACCATTCTTTTGCATATAGATCAGCACCATTTGTTGAGGAGACTGTTTTCTCCATTAAATGGTCTTGTCATTCTTGTTGAAAATTAATTGGCAAAAATGTATGGGATATTTTGGGACTCTTCTATTCCATTAATCTACCTACATTTCAGTCCTTTTGGCAATACAATACAGTGTTAATGACTGTAATTTGTAGTAAGTTTTGAAATTGGAATTCACCTGTTTTATCCATTCCCCCTACCACCTCCCCTCTGGCAACCACTCTCTCTGTATTTATGTTAAGTCCTCCAACTGTTTTACAAGATTTTTTTTTTTTTTTTTTTTTGGCTACTCTGGATTCTTTTCATGTACTTGATAATTTTAGGATCACTTTTTCAATTTCCCCATATGGGATTTGACAGGGGTTCTGTTCAATCAGTAGACCACTATGAGGAGTATTGACAGCTTAACAGTATTAAGCCTTCCAATTGGTTAACAAAGGGATGTCTTTACATTTACTTAGGTATTTAATTTCTTTCAATGATGTTTTATAGTTTTCAGTATATAAGTCCTACATACTTTTGTTACATTTCTAAGTATTCTTTTTTTTTAATTTTTTAAAAATATTTACTTATTTTTGAGACAGGGAGAGACAGCATGAACGGGGGAGGGTCAGAGAGAGAGGGAGACATAGAATCTGAAACAGGCTCCAGTCTCTGAGCTGTCAGCACAGAGCCTGATGCGGGGCTCGAACTCATGGACCGCGAGATCATGACCTGAGCCGAAGTCGGATGCCTAACCGACTGAGCCACCTAGGCACCCCTCTAAGTATTCTTTTTGATGGTATTTAAATGTAGTTATTTTGATTTCATTCTTGGATTGCTAGTCATATGGTGTTTCTAGTTTTATTTTTTTATTTAAATTTTTTTAATGTTTTATTCTTTTTTTTTTTTTTGAGAGAGAGAGAGAGAGAAAGAGAAAGAGAGTGCGATTAGCGGAGGGGCAGAGAGAGAGGGAGACACAGAATCCGAAGCAGGCTCCAGGCTCTGAGCTGTCAGCACAGAGCCCGATGCCGGGCTCCAATTCATGAAATGCAAGATCATAACCTGAGCCAAAGTCAGACGTTTAACCAACTGAGCCACCCAGGTGCCCTTAATTTTTTGACAAACCTTCAAACTATTTTCCATAGTGGTAGCACCAACTTATGTTCCCACCAACAGTGCAGGAGCACTCTCTTTTCTTGTACACATCTTCACCAACATTTGTTTGTCTTGTTGATGCTAACCATTCTGACTGGTATGAGGTGATATCTCATTGTGGTTCCGATTTGCATTCCTTGATGCCTGGTGATATTGAGCATCCTTTCAGGTATCTGTTGGCCATCTGTATGTCTTCTTTGGAAAAATATCTATTTAGGTCCTTTACCCAGTTATTTATTTATTTATTTATTTATTTAGGTGTTGAGCTATAGAAGTTATTTATATATTTTGGATATTAACCCCTTATTGGATATGTCATTTGCAAATATCTTCTCCCATTCAGTAGGTTAACCTTTTTGTTTTATTGATGGTGTCCTTTGCTGTGCAAAACCTTTTTACTTTGATGTATTCCCAATAGTTTATTTTTGCTTTTATTTCCTTTGCCTGAGGAAACATATCTAGAAAAATGTTGCTAAGGCTGACGTCCAATAGATTGTTGCTTACTTTTTCTTCTAGGAGTTTTCAGGTTTCACATGTAGGTCCTCATCCATTTTGAGATTATTTTTGTGTATACTGTAAGAAAGCCATCCAGTTCATTATTTTGCCTGTTGATGTCCATTTTTCCCTATACCATTTTTTGAAAAGGCTGTCTTCTCCCACTGTATATTCTTGCCTCCTTTTTATAGATTAATTGACTGTGTACGGTTGGTTTTATTTCTGGGTTCTCTGTCCTGTTCCATTGATCTCTGTGGCTATTTTTTGTGCCATTACCATATTGTTTTGATTACTATAGCTCTGTAGCATATCTTAAGTCTGGGATTATGATACCTCCAGCTTTCTTGTCAAGGTTGCTCTGGCTATGTGAGGTCTTTTGTGGTTCTATAAAAATTTTAGGATTATATGTTCTACTTATGTGAAAAATTCTATTGGTATTTTTGTAGGGATTGCTTTGAATCTAAACATTGTTTTGGGTAGTATGGACATTTTAACAATATTAATTCTTCCAATTCATGAGCATGGTGTATCTTTCCATTTCTTTGTATTGTGGTCAATTTTTTTCATTAATGTCTTATAATTTTCAAAGTATAAGTCTTTCACCTCTTTGGTTAAATATATTCCTAGGTGTTTTATTCTTGTTGGGACAATTGTAAATGGGACTGTTTTTTCTTAATTTCTCTTTCTGCTACTTTGTTATTAATGTATACAAACACAACACATTTCTGTATATTAATTTTATATCCTATAACCTTATTATTTGTTTGTTTTTTGGTAGATTCTTTTGGGTTTTCTCTGTATAGTATCATGTTACCTGGAAAAAGTGATCATTTCACTTCTTCCTTACAATTTGGATGTTTTTTTTTTTTTCTATTTTTCCTTGTCTGATTGCTGCAGCTAGGATATCCAGTACTATGTTGAATAAAAGAGGTGAGAGTGGACTTCTTTGTCTTGTTCCTGATCTGAGAGGGAAAACTCCCAGTTTTCCCCCATTGAGTATAATGTTAGCTGTGGATTTGTTATATATGGCCTTTATTATGTTGAGGTGTATTCCCATTAAACTCACTTGAGTTTTTATCTTGCATAGATGTTGTATTTGTCAAATTCTTTTTCAGCATGTATTGAGAGATCATATGGTTTTTATCCTTCTTGTTAATGTGATGTATCACATTGATTGATTTGTGAATATTGAACCACCCTTACATCCCTGGAATAAATCCCCCTTGATCATGCTGAATAAACCTTTTAATATATTGTTGAATTCGGTTTGCTAATATTTTGTTGAGAAGTTTTGCATCTGTGTTCATTAGGTTTTCTTTTATTATGGTGTCTTTGTTTTTAATATTAGGATAATGTAGGCCTCATAGAATGAATTTGGAAGCTTTCCTGCCTCTTATTTTTTGGAATAGTTTGAGAAGAATAAGTATTAACTCTTTAAATATTTGCTGGAATTCACCTATGAAGCCACCTGGTCCTAGATTTTTGTTGGGAGTTTTATTACTGATTCAGATTTGTCACTATTCAGATTTGTCAGAAATTTGTTCCATTTCTTCCTGAGTTGGTTGTGGAAGATTATATGTTACTAGGAATTTATCCATTTCTTCTAGGTTTTCTAATTCATTAGCATATAATTTTTATAATACTCTCATAATTTTTTGTATTTCTGTGATGTCAGTTATTTCTCCTCCTTCATTTCTGTTTTTGAGTCCTCCTTTTGTTGATGAGTCTAGCTAATGATTTGTCAATTTTGTTTATCTTTTCAAAGAATCAGTTGTTTCACTGATCTTATTTTTTAGTCTCTATTTCATTCATTTCAGCTCTAATCTTCATTATTTCTTCCTTATACTAGCTTTGGGATTTTTTTTCTTTTTCTAATTCCTTTAGGCGTAAGGTTAGATTGTTTGAACTTTTTATTTCCTGAGGTAGGCTTGTAATATTATAAACTTCACTCTATGAACTGGTTTGTCTGTGTCCCAAAGATGTTGGACTGTTGTGTTTTAATTTTCATTTATCTCCACGTATTTTTTTATTTCCTCTTTGAGTTTCTTGTTAACGCATTAGTTGTTTAGTAGCATGTTGTTTAGCTTCCACATGTTTGTGAGGTTTGTGTTTTTTTTCCAGTTTTTTTCTTGCAATTGATTTCCTGTTTCATATCATTGTTGTCAAAAGATGCTTAATATGATTTTAATCATCTTAAATTTATTTATATTTGTTTTCTGGCCTAATGTGATTTATCCTGGAAAATGTTCCATGTACACTTGAAAAAAATGTTTATTCTGCTGTTTTTAGATGGAATGTTCTGTATATATCTGTTAGGTTCATCTGATCTAATGTATCATTCAAAGCCATGTTTCCTTGTTGATATTCTGTCTGGAGGATCTATCCATTTATGTAAGTGGGGTATTACTAGTGTTGTATTACTGTCCGTTTCTCCCTTTATGTCTGTTTAATATTTGCTTTTCATATTTTGGTGCTCTTATGTTGGGTGCATAGATATTTATAACTGTTACATCCTCTTATTGGATTGATGCCTTTAACATTATGTAGTCCCTGGTCTCTTACTACTGTCTTCGTTTTAAAATCTATTTTGTCTAATATAAATATTGCTACTGCATTTTTTTTTCTTTCCTGTTTGCATGGAGTATCTTTTTCCATCCTTTCACTTTCAGTTTATGTGAGTGTTTAGGTTTAAGTTCTTTTCTTGTAGACAGTATATGGATGGGTCTTGTTTTTCAGCCAGTCATCTCATATCTTTTGAATGGAGCATTTAGTTCATTTACATTCCAAGTCATTGTTGATAGGTATGTATTTAATGCTATTTTGTTAATGGTTTCTGGTATTTTTTGTAGGTCTCTATTCCTTTTTTCTTCTCTGGTTTTCTTCTCTTGTGGTTTGATGACTTGCTTTGATGTTATGCTTGGATTCCTTTTACTTTATTTTGTGTACCTATTATAAGTTTTTCATTTGTGGTTACCATTGGGTTCATATAGAACATCTTGTGTGTATAGCTGTGTGTATTGAGTTAATTGCACTTAAATTTGAACACACAAAAGCATGAAAATTTTGTGCTCCTTCCATATTTTGTGTATACAGTGTCATATTTTACATATTTTTATTTGTCCCTTGACTAATTTTTGTAGATAAAATTGTTTCCTTCCCTAAATTAGGGAGGTTTATAGCTCTTATTTTTTTCAAATATGTTTTCTGCCCCCTTCTCTCCCTCATATCCTTCTGGGATCCCTATAATGTGAATGTTATTTTGCTTGATGATGTTGGAGAGTCTCAGGTTATTCTCATTTTTTTAATTATTTTTCCTTTTTGCTGTTCAGCTTGGTTGCTTTCCATCTCTTATATTCCAGATAACTGATCCATTCTTCTGCATCCTCTGACCTGCTGTGGATTCCCTCCAGGACATTTTTCATTTCAGATACTGAATACTTCAGCTAACACTGGTTATTTTTATACATTCTTTCTCTTTGTTGAAGTTCTGACTCAGTTCATTCACCTTTTTTTCAAGTCCAGTATCTATGGCCATTATTTTGATTTTTTTTTATCAGGCATATTGCTTATCTCTGTTTCATTTAGCTCTTCATTTTCATTAAGTCTTCGTGCAACAATTAAGTTTTTATGTATTCATCTTGTATTCTGCAGACTTACAAATTTATTAGTACTAACTTTTTTGATAGATTCCTTAGGATTTACTACATACAAGATTATTTCATCTACACATACAGATAGTTTAATTTCTTCCTTTCCAATCTGAGTACCTTTATTTCTTTTTCTTGCCTAAATTTTCCTGGCTAGAACCTGCAGTAGAGGGGCACCTGGGTGGCTCAGTCAGTTAAGCGTGCGACTTCAGCTCCGGTCACGATCTCGCGATCCGCGAGTTCGAGCCCCGCGTCGGGCTCTGGGCTGATGGCTCAGAGCCTGGAGCCTGCTTCCAATTCTGTGTCTCCCTCTCTCTCTGACCCTCCCCCGTTCATGCTGTGTCTCTCTCTGTCTCAAAAATAAATAAAAACGTTAAAAAAAAAAAAAAAAAAAAAGAACCTGCAGTAGATATTGAATGGAATTGACAAGAGCAAACATTTTTGTCTTGTTCCTGATTTTAGGGGAAAAACTTTCAATTTTTCACTATTAAGTATTATGCTAGCTGTAGGTTTTGTGGAAGCTCTTTATCAGGTAGAGGATTTTTTTTTCTATTCTAGTTATTTTTATTATGAAAAGATATTGTACTTTTTCTGCATCTGCTAAGATGATCATGTGTTATATTGCTTTAATTTTTTGTACATTGGCCCAACATTGCATTTCTGAGATAAATCACAAATGACTATAATGTATAAATCTTTCATGTTGTTGAAATATGTTTGCTGGTATTTTGTTAGGATTCTTGCCTTTATATTAATGAATGATATTAGTATATTACATTCTTGGGATGTCTTTGTTTTTGGTATCAGGTTAATACTGGATTCATAGAATGCATTGAAAAGTGTTCCCTCTTCTATTTTTGGAAGAATTTGTAAAGGATTGAGGCTAATTCCTTAAGTGTTTGGTGGAATTCACCAGCAAAGTCATGTAGTTCTGGGTTTATCTTTGTTGGCAGGTTTATTATTGTTATTAACTCAGTCTTTATATTGGTTGTAGTTATATTTATATTCTCTCTTCCTGTTTGAGTCAGTTTCAGTAGTTTGTGTCTAAGAATATGTCCAATTCATCTGGGTTATCTACTTTGTTGATCTATCATTTTTATAGTATTACCTTATAATTTATAAGGTCAGTAGTAGTATCCTGTTTTTAATGCCTAATTTTGTAGTTTGGGTTTTCTCTTACTTTTCTTGTTTAGTCTGTGTAGTTTTCTCAGTTTTGTTGATCCTTCCAAAAAACTTTTGATTTCTTTGATTTTATCTATTTCTATTTTTTATTTCATTTTTATTTCTATGTCTCTATTTCTTATTTCATTAATTTCCACTCTAGTCTTTAGTATTTCCTTCATGCCATTTGCATTGTGTTTACTTTGCTCTTTTTCTGGATTTTTAAGGTAGAAGATTAGTTTACTGATTTCAGAACTTTTTAAATACAGGTATGTAAAGCTATAAATTTCCCTCTACTTCTGCTTTAGATGTATCCCATAAAGTTTAACTTTTTATTTTCATTTATTGCAGGGTATTTTCTAACTTCCCTTATGATTTTTTTAGTTAACTCACTGATTATTTAGGAGTGTGTCATACATACATATTGATTAATTACCCACCTTTGCTGCTTCTCCATTCATAATTTCACTACATTGATAACGAATACACTTTGCATGATTTTAATCATTTAAATTTAGGTAGCTTTGCTTTATGATCTGCCATATAGTCTGTCCTAGAGAATGTTCCATGCACATTTGAGAAGAATGTGTATTCTGCTGTTTGGTGAAGTGTACTCTAGATACTAGTTAACTTAGTTGACTTAGTGTTTTTGTTCCTCAGTTTTGTCTAGTTGTTATTATTCAGTACTCCACTTTCAACAGTAGATATATCTTTTTCCCTTTCATTCTGTCATTTTTTTCTTTATTTATTTTGGTACCCTATTTTTAGGTTCATGTGTGTTTATAGTTGTTACATCTTTATGAACTGACCCTTTTATTATTATAAAATGTACTTGTTTTTGGTAATAATATTGTCTGAAATCCTACTTTGTTATTAGTATAGCTACTCCAGTTCTCTTTTAATCACTGTTTACATGATTTCTTCTATCCATTTATTTTCAGTCTATTTGTACCCTTAAACCAAGTCTCATAGATGGCAGATAGTTGAAATTCTCAATCCATTTTTCCAGTCTTTGCCTTTTAATTATATTATTTAAACCATATACAGTAAATGTAATTACTGTTGAAGTAGGATTTATTGTTTGCCAATTTATTATCAGTTTCTGTATGTCTTTTGTTTAACTCTTCTTCCATCACTGTCTTATTTTGTGTTTAATGGATATTTCTAGTGCAACATTTTAACTCCCTTGTCACTTTTATTACATTTTTTGGAGTTACATATTTAGTAGTTGTCTTGGGGATTTTAGTTAACATCTTATAACAATCTAATTTAAAGTAATACCAATTTAATTACACTGATATACAGAAACTTTGTTCCTATACAGCTCCAATCACCCCTTTACCTTTGTGCTGTTATTGTCATACAATTTTATGCATTGTATATACATTAACACAGATTTATAATTACTGCTTTATATGGTTGCCTTTACATCAGATAGAAAAAAGAGTTAAAAAACCATATGTATATAAGGTTGTTTCTATTTTCCTATGTGTTTACTTTTACTGGTGTTCTTTGTATTTTCATGTGGATTCAATTACTGTCTAGTGTTCTTTCCTGTCAGACTGAAGGACTCCATTTAAAATTTCTTGTAGAGTAGGGCTAATAGCAATAAACACTCTAATATTTGTCATGGAATACCTTAGTTTATTATTCACTTTTAAAGCATAGTTTTGATATATATAGAATTTCTTAGTTGATGATCTTTTTCTTGCAACATTTAAATATGTCATCCCAGCGCCTCTAGCCTCCATATGTCTTATGCATCATCAGCTGTTAATCTTATTGAAAATCTCTTGCATATGATGAGTTTTCTTGCTGCTTTCAAGATTCTTTACCTTTGGCTTTCAACAGTTTTATAATTATTCTAGGTGTGGAACAATTTTCATGCTACTTGGAATTAGCTGAGCTTCTTGAATGTATAGGTTAATGTTGTTCATCAAATTTGGGGAGTTTGGGCTATTATTTCTTCAGATAGTTTTCCTACTTCATACTCTCTTACTCTCCCTCATCTACTTTGTGGATGTTCATTATGAATATGTTGGTATGCTTGATAGTATCCCCATAGGTCTCAGATGTTCTGCTATTTTTACTTCATTCTTTTTTCTTTCTGTTTCTTGGACTGGATAATCTCAACTGACCTATTTTCAGCTTCTTTCCCCACTGCTTTTTCTCTCTCTTACTCAAGTCTACTGTTGAACCATTCTAATGGACCTTCTACTTTAAGTTATTTTACTTTCCAATTCCAGAATTCCCATTTTATTATTATAGTTTCTATTTCGTTTTATCTCATCTACTTGATAAAACATTGTTTTCCTACTTTTAGTTACTTTTTTAAAGTTTATTTATTTGAAAGAGGGGGGCAGAGAGAGAAAGAGTGGGGGATGGTCAGAGAGAGGGGTGAGGTTCAGGATTCCAACCAACAAACCATGAGATCATGATCCAAGCCTAAATCAAGAGTCAGACACTTAACGACCTGAACCACCCAGGCACCCCTACTTTTAATTTGTTAAGCATGGTTTCCTTCAATTTTTTTGAACATACTTAAAATAATAACTCAAAGTCTTTGTTTAGTAGTCTTACATCTGAACTTCCTCATTGACAATTTCTATTAACTGCTTTCTTCCTCTGTATTGACCACACTTTGTTTCTTTGTATGTTTTATAATTGTTACAAACTGGACGTTTCGAATAATATAATGTGGTAATTTAGGAAATTAGATTCTCTGCCCTACCCAGGCTTTGTTATTGTTGTTAGTTTAGTGACTTTTCTGAACTATTTCAGTAAAATCTATATTATTTCCTCATGAGCAGCTGTGGAAATCTCTGCTTGGTTAGCTTAGTGGTCACCTAATGATTAGACAGAGATCCTTAGTTACCTAAAACCAGTAAGTCTTCCAGTCTTTACCACGGGAGTTCTGTATGTGTTTTGGAGCATGCCTTCAACAGTCAGCCAGGCAATTTACAACTCTGCCTTACCCCTTTATTCCCTGCTTGTGCAGAGCTTCAAGTTTAGTCAGTTTAGAGTTTATGTCTTTTGTGAGTGAACATACAATATGCATATGGCTTTCTGGCTTACCAGGAACATGTTGGCTTTTGAAAGCCTCCTATGGATATCTTCTTTCCAATAATTTAACTTTAAGCTTTTGAATTAGCCTTTTTTTTTTTTTTTTTTTAAATGCCAACTGTTACCCACCACCTCAGGCAGTCACAGTGGTTAACAGTTACAAACACCTGCTGGGGAAAAGGCTGTACATACTAGGTGAACTCTAAGGTAAAATGAAGACAGCCTTGCTATTAGTGTCTTGTAGAGAACTACCAAATAGGTAAAATAATGACACTTTTCTGACAATGGGGCACTAGAGAATAGCTAACCTAATTCTGCCACTTCCAGTGGTTGCCAGGCTGCTGATTTTTACTATAAATGTGAGTTGTTTTGAAGGTTACGACCTTCTTTAAGGTCTTTAAGGTAAAGTTACGACCTAACTTTACACTTCAAGGAAACTAATAAAGAAGAACAAACTAAGCCCAAAGTTAGCAGAAGGAAGGAAATAATAAGCGTCAGAGTGGAAATAAATGAAGTAGAGACTAAAAAGACAATGGAAAAGATGAATGAAACTAAGAGCTACTTTTTTGAAAATATAAACAAAATAATAAACCTTTACACTTACGAAGAAAAAGGAGGACTCAAAGAAATACAATTATAAATGAAAGAGAAGACATTTCAGGTGATACCACACAAATACAAAAGATTATAACTGAACACTATGAACAATTGTACACCCACAGGTTGGACAACCTAGAGGAAATTGCTAACTTCCTAAACACATACAACTTACCAAAACTGAATCATGAAGAAAAAGAAAATCTGAACAGACCAATTACTAGTAAGGATATTGAGCCAGTAATCAGAAACCTCACAACAAAGAAAAGTCCAGGATCAGATGGCCTCAATGGTGAATTCTACCAAACATTTGAAGATGAATTCACAGTCCTCAAACTCTTTCAGAAAGTTGAAGAAAAGGAATTATTTACAAACTCACTTTACAAGGCCAACATTACACTGATACCAAAACCAGACAAGGACACTACAAAAACAGAAAATGATCTGCCAGTATCCCTGATGAAAAGTTAAATGCAAAAACTCTCAACAGAATATTAGCAAACCAAGTCCAATAGTACATTAAAAGGATCATATACCGTAATCAAGTGGGATTTACTCCAGAAATGCAAGAATGGTTCAACATACCCAATCAATTCCACATTAACAAAATTAAGGATTAAAATTGTATAATCATCTCAAGAAGCACAGAAAACATGTTTGACAAAGTTCAACATCCTTTCATAATAAAAACTGAGTATAGAAGGAAAGTACCTCAACATAATAAAGACCACATATGAGGAAACCACAGTTAACATTATACTCAGTGATGAAAAGCTGAAAGGCTTTACTCTAAGATCAGGAATAAGACAAAAAAATGCCTACTGTCACCACTTTCATTCAATAAATTATTCGAAATACTAGCCAGAACAATCTGGCAAGAAAATAAAAGGCATCCAAATAAAGGATGAAGTAAAAGTATCACTATATGTAGAGGACATGATATTACAGATAGAAAATTCTAAAGACCTCATCAAAAAAACTGTTAGAACTAATAAACAAATTCAGTAAAGTTGTAGCATACATCAATATACAAAAATCAGTTGTGTTTCTATATACTAACAACGAACTAACAGAAAGAGAAATTAAGGAAACAATCACATTTACACAAGCATGAAAAAGAATAAAACACCTAGCAATAAATTTAAGCAAGGAGATGAAAAATCTGTGTACCGAAACCCCAAAAGATTGATGAAAGAAATCAAAAAAGACAAATAAATGGAAGGATAGCCTATGTTCATGGATTGGAAGAATCAATATTGTTAAAATGCCCATAGTACCCAAAACAATCTGTGCAATCAATGCATTCTCTATCAAAATTCCAATGGCATTTTTCATGGTAATTGAAAAACGAATCCTAAATTTATAGGGAATCACAAATGACCCCAAACGGTCAAAGCAGTCTTGAGAATGAAAAGCAAAGCTGGAGCCATTATACTTTCTGATTTCAAACTATATTGCAGAGCTATATTAATTAAACAGTATGGTACTGGCATCAAAACAAACACTTTAATCAATGGAACCGAATTCAAAGCCAACAAATACATGTATGAAAATATGGTCAATTAATTTTTTTAATGAAACCAAGACTATACAATGGGAGAAGGATCATTCTTCAATAAGTGCTATTGGGGAAAGTGGATATCACACACAGAAGAATTAAACTGGACCTCTCCTACACTGTACACAAAAATCAACTCAAAATGGATTAAAGTTTTGAACAGAAGACCTGAAACTGTAAAACTCCCAGGGGAAAAAAAAAAAAAACATAGGGGTAAACTTCTTGGAATTGATCTTGACAGTGGTTTTTTGCATTTAACAACAACAGCAAAGGCAACAAAAGCAAAGTAAGAGTGACTACAGCAAACCAAAAAGCTGAACAGTAGAGGAAATCATCAACAAAATGAAGAAGCAGTTTATGGAATGGGAGAAAATGTTTTCAAACCAGACACCCAGAAAGAGATTAATATCCAAGTATGCAAAGAACCTATACAACTCAATAGCAAAAAAGCAAACCAATTAAATTGGGCAAAGGACCTGAATAGACATTTTTACCGAGAATGCGTACAAATGGCAAACAGGTACATGAAAATGTGCTCAACATCACTAATCATTGGGGAGATACAAATAAAAACTATGAGATATCAACTGACACCCGTTGGGATGTTTATTACCAAAAAGATAAGAATGCTAGCAAGAATGTGGAGAAAAGGAATCCTTGTATACTGTTAATGAGAGCATAAACTGGTACACTATGGAAAACAGTATGGAGATTCTTCAAAAAATTAACAATAGAACTACCACTTCTATTATGACCCAGCAACCCCCCTTCTGAGTATATATCCAAAGGAAATGAAATCATTATCTCAAAGAGATTATGCACTTCAGTGTTCATTGCAGCATTATCTGCACTAAAAAATATGTAGAGACAACCTAAGAGTCCACCAATGGGTGAGTGGATAAAGATGATCTGGTATGGAGAAAGAGGGAGAGGGGAAAGAAAGGAAGGGAAGGAGAGGGGCAGGAAAGGAGGGAAGGAGGGGGAGGGGAGAGGAGAGGGGAGGGGAGGGAAAGAGAAAGGTATTATTCAGTCTTAAAAAAGGAGGGAATCTTGTCATTTGTAACAAGATGGATAAATCTGGAAGACATTATGCTAAGTGAACTAAGCGAAGCAGAGAAAGACAAATACTACATGATGTTACTTCTGTGTGGAATCAAAAAGAAACAAACCAAAAAGTAGAACTCTGAAACAGAGTAGAAAAGTGGTTGTGGGGACAGGGGAAATAGGGAAAGGTTGATAAAAGGGTACAGTCTTTCAGTTATAAAATGAATCAGGTCTAAGGATCTAATGTGTAGTATGGGGACTATAGTTGATAATACTGTATTGTATAATTGGAATTTGCTAAAAGAATATAACTTAAATGTTCTTTACCAAAAAAAGGGGAGTTAAATATGTGAGGTAATAGATATATTAACTACTCAGTGGGCAAATCCTTTCACAATGCACACATACATCAAATCACTTTGTACACTTTCAATATCTTAACTATTTGTCAATTATACCTCAAAAAATCTGGAAAAAATAATTGAATAATAAATACTAATAACAATAATCATAATAGAATACTAGTTTTCCTAGTAGGTTGTTTCATCATTTTTTATTTCTTTGGTTTTTTGTTTTTGGTTTCTTTGCTGAATTTGTCTGCTTATGTTTCTTAGGATATATCTGGCTTAGGCTCTAAAGTCATAATACTGTATTTTAGCCAAAAACTGGAAAGTATTCAAGTGCCTATTAATGGTACAATGGTTAATTTGTGAAATATTTATACAATGGAAAATTGCACTCAATGAATAAACACATGAAAAAGTACAACTATATGCAATGATATGGATATCCCAAACATAATGTTGAACAAAAATAACAAGACACAAATAAGCTTATACTATCTAATTGTGTGTATGTGTGTACCTGTGTATAGAGTTTTACCCATTTTTATACTACATTTATAAATAAAAATAAACATGGTATTCTGTATAAATAAAAATAAAAATATGCTATATAGTATATATATGAGTAAGCAAAAATGTGTGTGTGTATATACATACATATATATACATATACATACTATAGTATAAAAATATGCAAAACTGCACATACATATACACCCCCATATATATATACAGTACACTGTATACAGAATGAAATTGGCACAACTAATCTCTTCTGATAGAAATTATTATTACAGCTTACTGGGCATATTAGGAGATTGTGGAGTGCCAGTATATGTTTGTTTCTTACTTTGAGTGCTACTTACTTGAGTATGTTTTATTTGTGAGCATTTGCAAGCTGTAAAATTATGTGTAATTTTCTGTGTGATATGTTAAAATAAAGAGTCATTTAAATTGTGTTTCAAAATCAATTAAAATAGTTATTTTCTGATGTGGTTATGGCAGGCTTAATTAATAGAGTTAAACTTCTTTTAAAACTAATTTTTATTCATTTTTGCATGCAGACATCCAAAATACAAGATTGGTAGCCTACATAAATGTTATTGATAGCTATGAACTTGGTCCTTTGATCCCTCAGGAGAACCTGTGCCTGTCAAGGGCTGGACCCCGAGACCTGTGGTGCCTCATTTTCTTTTGGTTGTTCGTGGAGTATGTACTACAATGGATGTAAGTTTGCCAGAAGCAAGATCCCAAGAAAATTTAAGCTGCTTGGGGATGACCCAAAAGAGGTTTGTGTACTTCCTGATATATAATCTGTATTTTTCATGGAGAATTGATGAGTACAGATGAAGTGAACAGTATGACATACTCAGTTAAACTCTCATTAACATAGAGAATTTCACCTCTGAGGTAAATCAAAATTTACGCTAAATTGTAGATACACATTATAATATTTGATAAAGTTAGCATAATAACAACCACGTGATACCAAAGTAGTAAAATTTGAGCAAAATAAACTCTTAATACCTATGGTCTTCTATACTTATCTTTCATGTTAATTCTAGAGTTTTAAATAACTGTCACTTTGGTATTAAAACTAAATGTTAACATTTCATTGTTACAACTTTCATCTTTCAAACCTGAATTAAAAAAGTCATATTCATCACTGCCACGTTCAGTAAAGACCATTTCTAATCACATTTTCATACCCTGAGATTTGATAGCTTAAAGTTATAATGAATGCACTCAAGAAACTAAAAAATATTTAGATTTTAATATAAATGTAATTGAAATTATATATTTCTCTTGGGGTACCTAGATGGCTCAGTCAGTTAAGCATCCGACTTCAGTTCAGGTCATGATCTCACGGTTCGTGACTTCAAACGCCGCATTGCGCTCTGTGCTGACAGCTCGGAGCCTGGAGCCTGTTTCGGATTCTGTGTCTCCCTCTCTCTGCCCCTCCCCTGCTTACATTCTGTGTCTCTCTCTCAAAAATAAACAAACATTAAAAAAAAATTTTTTAAAGAATTTATATATTTCTCAAATATAACTTACACATGGGTCTCAAATATAACAACTTTTGGGTAGCTTCTAGAGTTTGCTCATTGAATAATCCAAAAACTTCAGTATGTTTACATTTAGATATGACCAAATTTTTACTGACTCTCTGAACCTTACAATTATCTTACAAAGATTAAATGCAATTGAAATTTATAGTTATACTATGCATACTATAGTATTGATATGTCCCTCTAAATGAAAACTTTGTTGCTTTATTATTTGTGACTATAATAGTAAGTGGAAATTTAATAAAGTGCAAAAACTCTTGAAACCATGATGTAATTTTCTTCACAGGATTTTATATATATTATATATATAAACGTGTGTGTGTGTGTGTGTGTATGTACATATAAAGTTTATTTATTTTGAGGGAGAGTGTGCGCACAAGTGGGGGAGGGAGAGAGAGAGAGAATGCCATGCAGGCTCTGCACTGCCAGCAAGGAGCCAGATGTGGGGCTCAAACTCACACTGTGAAGTCATGACCTGAGCTGAAGTCGAAAGCTTAATTGACTAAGCCACCCAAGCACCCCCACAGGATTATATTTTTAATAAACTTTATTAAATGGGCTACATGTCATCAGCCACTTTAATTTCCCACACTGGAGAGCTTTTTTTTTACTTATATTTTATAAAAGTTTATCACTTTCACCAGATTTAATATAAAGCAAATCCTGGAGATGGATAGGCACATCCTCCCTCAGGGCGGTAGGAGAGCCTGCCTTAGAAACCTCCTCACCTTCTAAAATACAAATTAGTATATCTCTGCCAGGTAGTTACATCAACATTCTTAGAGAAATAATCACTATGAAATGAGAACCTCTAAGGATGAATGGAATAACTGAGTATCATCGCCTCTCATTTTATAAGCATATTACCTGGAAAATCTGTTCTTTGTAGGGAGGAGGAGCAACTGAACATTCCTCCTTTCAAGTAAACTTTACAAAGTTCTTCAAATATACCACAATCTACTTCTGAGAGTTTTATCCGTATTTGAAGCATCTAGTAATTTTTTGTTCAATGGAAAGATCTTTTCAGATTTTGAACTTTTTAATATAAGCACTTAAAAATATAAAGAGAGCCAAACAAATCTTTCCAATGGTTTATCTTCCTTGGCAGCTAATTGGAGGAGTAGAGAATGTGACCTCTTTAAGACTCTATGGCTTCATACTCCTATCCTGTTACTGGCATAGGCTTATATTTATAAAATGCTGAGTATCTACATACAAAGTATAAAGTTAACATCATAAAAATACCAAAGAGCTAGATATTCTAATAACACATACAAAATTAGATGGTGTATACTTTTTGCTTGGAAATTTTGTGGAATTTGAGAAACAAAACAGATGAACATAAGGGAAGGAAAAATAAGATTAAAACAGTGAGGGAGGCAAACCATAAGAGACACTTAAAGACAGAGAACAAACAGGATTGCCGGAGGGGAGGTTGGTGGGGGGAGGGCTGATGGGCATTAGGGAGGGCACTTGTTGGGATGAGCACTGGGTATTATATGTAAGTGACGAATCACTGGGTTCTACTCCTGAAACCAATACTACACTGTAAGTTAACTAACTTGAATTTAAATATGTAAAAAAAGACATAGTCATGTTAGGAAACCTTAGTTATTTAATAAGAAAGATACTATATATTGTCATTTGGATCTAAGATATAGGGGGAAATTTTTTACTGATAGCCTCTCTCACATATAAAAAGGATTTAGAATTTAATATGTAGAATATTCATTTTAAACAGGAAGAGAAACTGGAGTCTCATTTACAAAACCTGTCTACTCTTATGGCACCAACATACAAGAAACTTGCACCTGATGCATATAATAATCAGGTAAGTTTATAAATAATTATGGACAATGATTAGAACAGTTTATTATTGATGACCTACATACTTTCAAAGAAATATCATCAAAAAGAGCTTATTGTTGGTCTTTTAACGTGTAAAGATTGTGAATCTAACAAGCTGTTGTATCCACTAATCTTGTCTCGTATCTCTTCTGTAAGTAGACTTTGGTGATTAATTAAAATTATGTGACCCAAACCATAGGTTCTAACCACCTATTAACTTTTCACAGAAGGTCTATACATATTATGAGTGTACTACTTTGCAAGTGTACATACATGTGTCCAGATATGTCTGATTTTGCTAGATTATCTTCATTTTATTTGGCCTTGGCTCCATGAACCAAGCTGAAACACTTGTTTCCTATTTTATGAGTGTGGTCTAGGCTATACCAGTTTGGAAAGCTAGGTCATTTGTTCAGAAATGCTCATGAAGGAGGAAAAAAAAACTGTAAAGTCTTTCCTGTCATTGTGACATCAACAACAGAAGCATCAAATGGAAACCTGTTATAAACTAGATGCTGTATTTAGTCACTGTGGATGTAAAGATGAGTATTGTAGGTTTTTGTCTTTAAGGAATTCCTTCCTTTAAGGAACTCCTTTAAGGCAGAGATATGTAAAATAACAATTACAGAATAATACATTAACAGCTGGGATAGAGGTATGCTCATTTCTGAAGGAACAAAAAAGTTCTCCCTGAAAGTAGAGATGTAAGGTCACAAATGGCCTTGGAGACCGTATAAAGATCTTTGAACTTTGAACTTTATCCTGTATGTAAGAAGGCTACCATTGGGGCGTTTTAAGTGTGTGTTGGGGACAGGAGAGTGTAAAGTGATTTAATTTAAAATGGTCACTGAACAAGCCAAATTAAGTGAAATACAACTTAGGTTAGTGTAAGATTAAATTGGAGGAGTAAGCTAGTGCAGTCACTGGACAAGAGATGTTAAAGTCCTACATTAAAGAAATGGCAGTAGTGAAAGAATAAAGGAAATAAGTATGTGAAATTTGAGGTAGAACTTGTAGAACTTACCAATTGGATTTGAGGATGAGCAGAAGAGACAATTTGAGGAGCCACCAAATTTCTGGCTTGGACAGGTTGTTCTATTAACTAGTACTTGGAATCAGTGAGGAAAAGTAGGTTTGGGGACAAATGGGTGAAATGATAAATTTCATTTTGGGCATACTATGTTTGACATCCTTTAGTATAATTAGATGGAAAATCCTGAGAAAAATCCAGGCTAATTATGTAGATTTGGGAGTCACCAAAATGCAAGAAGTAGTCGAATTCACAAGGAGTGAATGCATGTTTTCAGAGTGGAGATTATAAAGAGAAGGGATTCTGATGGGATTCTGGCGTACACTGACATTTTAGGAGTGGAGGATGAGAAAGCAGTGAAGTAAATGCTGGGAGTAGGCACAATAGAGTAAGGGAGGTTAAAGATTTAAGGGAAAGAGAGAGACTGATAAATGGAGGAAAGCTGGAGGTGATGCAGGTATCCAGAGCAGAGTACACAGTGGCAGGGGGTACAAGGAAGTATGAAGAGCGGTACATTTGGCAAACGTTGTCATTTAATAACATTAAAGACTAATGGGATTAATTTATATAGCAGAGACACACAGGGGAGACCAATACTCATTTAATGATTTAGCTACTCTTGTTTCTATTGTGGACTTTAATACTTTCCCCAAACCTCAGCTCTTTCTTTTTTTAAGTGTGAGCAAAGGAAGCAAATTTAATAACGATCTGTTTATAAACTTGTTTTATGTCACAACTCAGGCTTTTAGAAATATATATGATGTGTATGAAGATTATTTTTAATGCTGTTAATAGTAGTAGGATTAATACTGTTATTTTACAACCTTATCTACTTTGGTAAGTATCACAGAAAAGTATATGGAATGTTTTAGTACTGTTATAAAATAATTCCAAGTGAGAAACACAATAAATCAAGCTATAAAAAGAAAATGAATTGAGTCTATGTTGCTAGATTTCAAGTTTGGCCATTTTCTGTTGAATAAAAATTTTTATAGGTGCTATTAACCTAATGGCTTTAGCTGGAAAAGGGGACAGAATAACAAAGCATTGGTGTTCTTTTTACTCCTTTGATTCTTACTATAGATGGTGTCATACACACCTGATTTTCTAAGCATTTATATTCCACCCTACTATATTATGTTTGGAGCATTTTATGCATTTCCTGAACTTAGAGTATCCAAAATATGAAGGTACCCCAAATTTTAGTTATAACAAGAAGATTACATATAATTCTTTAGATGTGTTTCAGTATTTATATATCGATACATGTGTAGATGTACTAATAAATGGTCAGAAAGTTTCAGTTAAGCAAGATGAATGAGCTCTAGAGATCTGCTTTGCAATGTGCACCTATTGCCAACAATAATGGACACTTAAAATTCTGTTGAAAAGGTAGATCTCATGTTATGTATTCTTACCACAAAATAAAATTTAAATATATACATACATTCATACATAAAAAATAGTTGTATATATAAATTAAATCAATCATGGTTAAAGATAGATAAGGTATTTTTTATATTGCCTAGTATGTACTATTGGGTAATATTCATCCGTATGTCTTAATATTGTTTAAAGATCAAAAAAAAACAGCCATGTGGTCTTTCCCACAGCACATGGGAAGACCTTTTGAGGTTATGGATGCTATCAAAGCCTACCATTTGATTTTTGTCTCTTCCCCAACTGGATATATTGTACTTATTTCTCATATCTAAATGCTCTTCCTTTGCTTTGTTCCTTGATTTTATAAAGTCTTATTGTTGAAGTTAAGCTTCACATCAGAGAAAAATGTAAGAAAAAAAAACTCTTGTCAACCCAGAAATCTATACCCAGGAAAAACTTCAAAAGTAAAGGCAAGGGAGTGCCTAGATGGCTCAGTCAGTTAAACGTCCAACTTTGGCTCAGGTCATGATATCACGGTTCTTGAGTTCAAGCCCAGTGTTGGGCTCAGTGCTGACAGCTCAGAGCCTAGAGCCTGCTTCGGATTCTGTTCTCTCTTTTTCTCTTTCTCTGCCCCTCCCCCTCTCTCATTCTATCTCTCTCTCTGAAAAATAAACATTAAAAAAAAAAAAGTAAAGGCAAAACAAAATTTGTTTCAAACATACAAATGCTGAAATAATTTACCATCAGCAGACTAACACTTTAAAAATATTAAAGGAAGCCTGCCAGTAAAAGAAAATGATACCAGATAGAAGTCTGTGTTGACAAAAAGGAAAGAAAAACATCATAAATAGTAGCTATGTAAATAAAAAAAACTTTTTCCTTATTTCAAAAGAAATTTAAAGATAATTTGCTATTAAAAATATATATGAACAATGTGCCTTAAACTTTATAACATGTAGAAGTAACACAGAGGCTGGGGAATTGAAAGTATACTGTTGTAAGGGCCTTATGTTATATGTAGAGTAGTATAGTATTTCTTGAATGTAGAGTGTAAGAAGATAAAGAATATATCGTAAACCTTAAGGGAAGCAGCCATTTAAAAAAAAAAAAATCTAGCAGTAAAAAAATCTACCAGCTAATCTACCAGTAAAAAGGAAAAAAATAGAATCAATCCAAAATGTATTTAAAAGGATTATGGAACCAAATTAAAGATAAGACAAATATAAAGCAAATAGAAAATTGGTATATTTAATCCCAACCATATCAAAAATCATATTAAATGTGAATGGCTTTTAACATTCCCAATTAAAAAAGCAGAGTTTGTGATACTAAATAATAACATTGATATTGAACAATTATAATATTGAAAAAAACCAGGAACCAAGAAATATGCTAATATCAATCTAAGGAAAGCTGGAATGATCATATTAATAACAAAGTAGATTTCATAGCAAAGAATATTATAAACTATAAAGAAGATCATTTAATAATAAAAAAAGGGGGCAGTTCATCAAGAAAACATGATAATCCTAACTATGTACAGAGCTTCAGATTTTATTAAACAAAACTGATAGAACTATAAAAAGAAATGGATCTACAATTACAGTCAGAGATTTCAGTACATCTCTCTCAATAACTGTTAGAACAAATACAAAATCACTAAGGAGACAGAAGACTTAAACAGCACTTTTAACCAACTTGACCTTATTGACATGTATAGAATTCCTCACCCAACAGAATTAACATTATTTTCAAGTGTACAGGAAGTTTTATCATGATAGACTGTATAGTGAGTCATAAAGCAAGTATCAATATATTATAAAGCCTCAAAATATGTTCTCTGGCCACAATGAAGTTAAATGAAAAATCTGTACCGGTATTTCCACAAAATTTCTAAGTATCTGGAAACTGAGAAACATATTCCTAAATAACCTAGGAGCCAAAGAATAATTCACAGGGAAATTAGAAAGTATTTCAAACTGAATAAAAATGAAGACTTGGGGGTGCCTGGGTGACTCAGTCAGTTAAGCATCTGACTCTTGATTTCAGCTCAGGTCATGATATCATGGTTCATGAAATCAAGTCCCATGTTGGGCTCTGCACTGACAGCCATGAGCCTGCTTGAGATTGTCTCTCTCTGCCCCTCCTTCAGTCATGCATGTGCACACATGCACTCTGTCTCTCAAAATAAACATTTAAAAACAAAAAGAATATGAAGACATGACCTTGAAATTTGTGGAATGAAGCTATAAAGCCTTGCTTAGAGAGACATTTATAGCATTGAATACTTATTAGAAAAATATAGGGGCACCTGGGGGCTCAGTTGGTTAAGCATCCAACCCTTGGTTTCAGCTCAGGTCATATCTCACATTCCACAAGATTGAGCCTGGCATTAGGCTCTCCTCTGTCAGCACAGAGCCTGCTTGGGTTTGTCTCTCTTCCTCTCTCTCTCTGGCCCTCTCCTCATGGGTGCTCTCTCTCTCAAAAATAAACAAACTTTGGGACACCTGGATGGCTCAGTTGGTTAAGCATCCAACATTGGCTCAGGTCATGATCTCATGGTTCATGAGTTCAAGCCCCATGTTGGGCTCTGTGCTGACAGCTCAGAACCTAGAGCCTGCTTCAGAACCTATGTCTCCTTCTCTCTCTGTCCCTCCCACTTACACTCTGTCTCTCTCTCAAAGATAAACATTAAAAAAATAATAAGTAAAATAAAAATAAACTTCAGAAAATATATATAAAGTCTCAAATTAATGATTTAGGTGGCTTCTCTAAGAAACTTGGAAAAGGACAGCAATATGAGCCCTAAAAGATGGAAGGAAGGAAAAACTAAAGAACATAAATCAATGAAATGGAATACAGAAAATAGCATAAATCAGTGACACCAAAAGCTAGTATTTTGCATCAATTCAATCAAGAAAAAAAAGAGAAGGTACAAAAGGCCAATATCAAGAATTAGAGATGAGACATCACTATAGATCCTACAGACATTAAAGGAATAATATTATTAAAATTTTATGCCAATAAATTCAACAACTTAGATGAAATGAGAAAAGTACTTAAACACAAATTACCAAAGATGACTAAAGAAAAAAATAAATACCATAAGTCATCCTATATTTATTAAAGATATTGAATTTTTAGTTGAAAGCTTTTCCAAAAATTCCAGGCCCAGATAATTTCCCTTTCAAATCTGACTAATATTTTAAGGAAGAAATAGTAACAATTCAGTGGAAACTCTTCTAGAAAATAGAAAAGGAATAAACTTCCCAACTCATTTTACAAAGCTGGAAATATCCTGATACTAGAACTAGACAAAGGCAGTAAAAGAAAAAGAAGACTATAGTCCAATATTCTTAAAAAATATTGATATGACAATTCTTCACAAAATTTTAGTCAATTAGACAACAGTGTGCAAAAAGGATATATCATGATCAAATGGAGTTTATTTCGTTTTGTTTAACATTCAAAAATCAATCATGATTGATTGACTAAGTGGCTCAGTCAGTTAAGTGTCTGACTTCAGCTCAGGTCATGATCTCACAGTCTATGAGTTCCAGCCCTGCATCAGACCCCATGCTGACAACTCAGAGCCTGGAGCCTGCTTCAGATTCTGTGTCTCCCATTCTCTCTCTGCCCCTCCCCCGCTCTGTCTCTGTCTCTCTCAAAAGTAAACATTAAAAATTTTTTAATCAGTGTGATTCACCACATTAGCCAACATAATGGGGTAAATATGATTATCTCAATAGATAGAGGAAAAAGCACTTAGCAATATTTAATATCCATAGAAGGGAACTTTCTCAGCCCCATAAGGTGCATAATTGAAAAACCTAAAGCTAACTTCATATTTAATAGTGAAAGACTGAAAGCTTTACCCCTAAGATTAGAAACAAGACAAGGACATCCATTTTTACCACTTTTATTTAATATCTAACTGGAAGTTTTAGGGAAATAGGCAAGAAAAAGAAATAAGGAGTGTACAGATTGAATAGAAATAAAATTGTCCTTATAATGTAGACACTTGTCTACATAGAAAGTTCCAAAGACCCAAAAACTTCTAATAAATTGTTCAGCAAAGTTGCAAAAATAAATCAACTGTATTTCTATATACTAGTAATAAACAACTAAAAATTGCAGTCAAAACCAATAGCAATTAAATAACATCAAAAATATGAAATTCTTAGACATAAGAATTTGTCATTTGACAAAACATGTAAGACCTGTGCACTGAAAACTATAATACATTGCTGAGAGAAATTATAAAAGACCCCAAATGGAAAGGTCTACTATGTTTATGGATCACAGGACTAATATTTTTAAGATGTCAGTTTTCCCCAAGTCATTCAATGGACTTAGTATATGACCTATCAAAATGTTACCAAGTGTTTTGAAGGAATTGACAGGGTGTTTGTAAATATATAGAAAGACAAATGCAAAGGATCTGGAATAGTCAAACAATTTTCAAAAAGAAGATCAGAATTTGGAGAGTTATAATCCCTGATTTCAAGATTCACTAAAAATCTATATTTACTAGTAATCAAGACAGTGATGTTGGCATATATACACATACATACCCACTACACTATTATATACCAAACAATAAGAATAGAAAGTCCAGAAATAGGTCCAGCATGTACAATCAGTTGATTTTCAAAAAAAGACAATTTAGTGGCAAAGGATAATTTATCTTTGCAGTAGTGTTTGAACAGTTGGATAGCCATATGGAAGAAAACTAACCTTGACTCTTAATCTTATGCCATATATAAAAATTAACTCAAAACAGACCCATTTATATAAAATTCTAGAAAATGTAAACTAATCTGTAGTTACAGAAAGCAGATCAGTAGTTTCCTGGGAACAAAGGAAGAGACATGAATTTAAAAGCGGAAGGAAGAAACTTTTGGGAGTAACGGATAGGTACGTTATTTTGATTGTGACAATGGTTTCACATATACTCATGTCAAAACTAATCAAATAGTACACTTTAAATATATACTGTTTAATGTATGTCAGTTATACTTCAACACTGTAAAATAAAAACTTTACCATGTCAAAACGTTTGGTCTGTTTTGTGTCATTCCGTTGTATTTCTGGATATAATATATGCAACTTTTTTTTTTTTTTAATTCTGAATAACCTAAATACTAAAAAATCTTTCTGATCTGCTCAGTGCACAGGTCTTATACTTTTTTCTCAAATGTATGCCTAAGAATTTCAAATGCCTAAGTAGTTCCCCATTCACACACATGCTTCTGTTTTTCAGATTGAATATGAACACAGAGCACCAGAATGCCGACTGGGTCTGAAGGAAGGCCGTCCATTCTCAGGGGTCACTGCATGTTTGGACTTCTGTGCTCATGCCCATAGAGACTTACACAACATGCAGAATGGCAGCACATTGGTAAGTGGGGCACAGAACAGTTAGCACAGCCTGTTGAAGAGTGGAAGGCTGGAAGTTATCCTGTGATTAGAGTAATATGTTCTCTGCAGATGTCATTGCACAAGTGTTTTCATGAATGAATTGCTGTTGCAAAGGTGCCCTCATTTGACATATCTAGTACTCTTATAACAGGTTGTCACATGAGTGGAAAACAGTTGATAAGCACATGAAAATCATGGAAACGCTTGGTACAGAACTAAACCAGTGATTGCATTGCCAACTACCATTAGCTGCCAAAAGTTCCTTCAAAATTCAATGTCAGGCATCTGGTAGGTTATAATCAGTAAAGTGAAAAAGCCATATACAAGCCAAGGCACCAATCTACCTCGCAGAAAGAAGTACAAATGAAAAATGCATCATCCATGGCACAGCAACCACTATAGAAGATTCAAAGTACAAAAGAGCCCATTATTACTACATATTACAGCAGATGGACTGGATCAGGCTGTATAATCAGAGGTTATGCTAAATGGAGAAAATGGACATGGTCTTAGGGTAGAACAGGGTTCCATACTGACAGAGTCCACAGTGTGGCCTTGCATGTTGAGGCATAAACCAGGGTGAAAATAAGGAATGAAAAATTCAAGTGAAGAAACTATAAAGTAATCTACCTAGTGAGTCATCAACATGGATATATGTGTAGTTGAGGAAGATGACCAGTGAGACTTAAAATGAAAAATAGAATACATGGGGCACCTGGGGGGCTCAGTTGGTTAAATGTCTGACTCTTGATTTTGGTTCAGTCATGATCTCACAGTTCGTGAGTTGGAGCCCCATGTCGGTCTCTGTGCTGACAGCATAGAAGAGCCTGCTTGGGATTCTCTCTCTCTCTCTCTCTCTCTCTCTCTCTCTCTCTCTCTCTCCTTTCTCTCTCTCTCTCTCTCTCTCTCAAAAATAAATAAACATTAAAAAAAATAGAATACAGAAACTAAAATTATAGTCTAGGGTAGAGAAGAATTCAGGTGGTAAGCAATGGTGGAAGTAATTCACAGAACCTGATATGAAGTTTTTGTTGAAAAGCAGAAAAAGTATCAGGTTAATAGTCTAAAACAGAAGTCAGAATTTTTTTTTTAATAATAAAAATGTAAAACCTTCACTAATTGTGTATTGAACACATGCTCACTATTAGGAGGCTAGGCTAGATTCTGGAGGGAAAAAAAATGCTACGGTAGATCCTAAAGATAACCATGTTTCACTCTAGCAAGGGAATGAAGAGTAGGCAGGGATGAGAAAAAGGCTTTGCCTGAAGGAATTTGCCTCTGATAGGTCACAGTTTCCATCAGGTGCAAAGGAAAGCAGCACTAGGTAAGAACTAATAACATGTGGGAAAAGGTAATAAGTGATCAGAGACATGGATTTGGAAGACTTTGATGTATAGGAAGTGAAAACTCATTTTAGTGCCACCTCATATTAAACTTCTCTATCAAGGTAAGTCTGTTATGATCACATTCCTTTCAAGAGTATCTTCTAGTGATTTTATATTGCCTCGGACTTTAAATAATCATGCTCACATTTTTTTCTGCATTAGTCAAAAACGCTAAATACTAAAATCTGGTATTTTAAAACCAACAGATAATCTTTCATCAAAACCAATATGACTGTGGCTAACAAAAGAGGAAAAGTATCATTAAATTATCAAAGCAAGAGAAGTAGTTTTTCCCCCCTTTCTTGGAATAGACCCTTGTATGTTGTGATATCCTACAAAAGAAATAAGAGAGAAGAGAAACAGTAAGTTAGGTTTAACAAGTACAGAGGAGACAAGAAGGTAGAAGCAGTGTTAAGTTACACATTACCTATATCAACCAAATCTTCCATTTCACATATTTATATTTCTCTTTGGTCTCTTGTGAAAATGTCTTAAGCACAGTGAAGGAGAGTTTGAAGTCAAGTGTGAGGATAGATGCAAAATTTCATTGTGTACGAAGTATGAGATTAGGTGAATGTGATATTAGCAAAAACAGAGGAAATCATTTGGTATAACTTTCGGCCTCTTTTTGAAGAGGCTTCACATCTATTTTTGAAGGGTGAAAAGTGGGAGATTGCTTCTGTTTGGTGGGAGTGTTGCTTCTTCCCTTAGAGTAAGAAATGTATGTGAAGAACAAAGTCACCACAGGTTCATGATAGACCGCCCCCCTCCCCGCCCAAACACAAAAGGAAAGGAAAAAAAAAAAGTCAACATGAACTTGTCTATCTCCCTGTACCATTTTGATGCAATCACCCTTAATAACAGACAGATGTGGTTTTTTGGTAATATGCATGTCACTGACCTGGCCCAGTAGACCACCACCACAAATGTAAATGCTAAGAGGGAGACAGACAGACAGACACACACACACACACACACACACACACACACACACACACACACAGTTTCTTTTAGACTGAAACTGAGGCAGTACTGTGTTATCTCCCTACCAGGTATGCACCCTCACTAGAGAAGACAATCGAGAAATTGGAGGGAAACCTGAGGATGAGCAGCTCCATGTTCTGCCTCTCTACAAAGTCTCTGATGTGGATGAGTTTGGGAGTGTAGAAGCTCAGGAGGAGAAAAAACAAAGTGGTGCCATTCAGGTGCTGAGTTCTTTTCGGCGGAAAGTCAGGATGTTAGCAGAGCCTGTCAAGACATGCCGACAGAGGAAACTAGAAGCCAAGAAAGCTGCAGCTGAAAAGCTTTCCTCTCTGGAGAACAGCACAAATAAGAACGAAAAGGAAAAGTCAGCCTCATCTCGTACAAAACAGACTGAAAACGCAAGCCAGGCTAAACAGTTGGCAGGTAAATGTAATATGAAGCATTGTAGATATGTTATATGAAACTTAGGTTAAAAATGAAGAGTTAATTTTGGATGATTATATTCGATCATGGTATCAGTTTTGTACTAGAATCATCTCTGAAGTCCCAAGGGCCAGGTTTTGCTCTTGGACTTGGTAATGAGATACTGCACCCTCAACCCCAGCTTGATGGAGAAGTCTGGATTTTATTCTATAATAAATGGCAAAGTTTTACATGACAGGTAGGTAACATGGTGAAATTCACGTTAATCTAGCAGTGGCAGGGAGGCCAAATTAGAAGCAGAGAAGCTATGAGTTTGGAGACAGATGCAATAAACCAAGAGTAAAGTAATAAAAGCTTGAGTCTGGATGATAGCAATGAAGATTTAGCAAAAATGATGGTAGCGAATGCTTCCAAAATGATTATCAATACATTGGTGACAAAACATTAGAATGAAGAAGAAGAAAAATTTAAGATTGATGTCAACAATTTAAGCCTAGATAACTAAGACAGTACTATTTGTTGAAATAAGAAGTTTGGAAATAGGATTTATCAGGGAGGGGTAGCCATATTAAGTCTGAGTTAAGGAGGGGTATCCACACGTAGTTATCTTATAAAAGCTTTTACCTATGCAAACAGATCACATCTCTAGCAGTAGCAATAGAGCATTATTTATCAGTACTAAGTTGATATTTTCAAAGCCCCTTGGTTATATCTTCAATTATTTGCTATAAAAAGCCATAAATATAATGTCCACGTCTCATTTCACAGATGGTTAACCTGACCATTAACAAAAGAAGAATGTTTATCTTTTAAGTTTAGCCTACCAGTTTGCTGAGAGCCAACCATGTTTGCTTCACAAAGTCAAAGTTCCCTACTAATTTATTTCAAAACTTAAAGAAACTAAGTAATTTAGAATAATGTGCTAAAGATGCTTAATAAACATATGTTGGTTGACTTATACTAAGAGCAGTAAATCCTATTCACTCATTAATCTCTCCTGTAAGTTAACCATAACGTATCATCATATCATTGGGTAGAACTTTTCCTCCTGTCTTTTCTAACTGATTTCTGTAATAATCATTTCAATTCTCAAGACTGCCCTTACAGCTCCATTTATTTGTTCACTTCTCATATGTAGATTTTTAAGTGAGGTCATAAAATAGAAGTATGAAAATTTTATTTACAAAGCTGAAAATTTCTTTAAAGTTTTATTAACAACTGTGTAAGTAGGGTTTGCCAATTATAGAAGATATGCTTTGGGTGTTTAAGTGAGTGTCATTCCTTTTCTCATAGCATTGATGAATCTTCAATAACAAATTTTATGCAACTTCCAACTATTTAACAAATTGCTACTGCATGCCCCAGGCATTGGAGGAATAAAGTAAAAGGGACATGGTCCCTTCCTTCAAGGAACTGCTTTGTGCTAGGAGGAGGAGAGGACTAAAAATGATCAATTACAGTATATTACAAAACATTGCTCTGACTTATGTTTTCAGTGGGTATTGTACATGCACTAGCAGATGAGGTCATAGAAGGCTTCCTTGAGGAAGGGATACCTGTCTCAAGGAAGGGCAGGGAGATGGGGTGGAGGGAGAAGGGCGCTTCAGGTAGGGTGTGGCATGGTCAGATACACAGAACCTCCAGAAAACATGATGCTCTCAGTCAAATATCTTTTGGATATTTGTTACATTTTTCTTCACTTACTAAATTGTACTGTTCTGGAGATCTATTTTATCTAATGCTTTAGGCAAAAAAAAAAAATGATGCCAGACAGTGATCAGAGCCCTGACTTTGCTCTTATCCTTATTTGATGGGTATTGCATAATCTTAGTGGTGGTTCTCACATACAGCTAAGCATCCTCACTAGCTTCTGTGAGATAATAATCGAACACGTTTGTGTGCTCTCTCATATCCTGTCCACAGAACTTTTGCGACTTTCAGGACCAGTCATTCAACAGTCCCAGCAGCCCCCACCCCTGCAACTGCCGAAGCAACCTCCACAGCCACAGAAGCAGCCCCCGCAGCAGCAGCAGCCGCCGCAGCCGCAGCCGCCGCCACCGCCGCCCCAGCATAACCCCATGACAAATAACCCTCAATCAGAGTCTGTCAGCTCTTACTCTTCCTCTGGATCTACCAGTGTGTACATGAGACGGCCCAATCCAGTTATCCAGGCTTATCCGAGCTCTTCACACACTTCAGAGATTTATGGAGGTGCCAGCCCTATGAACCTCTATTCCACCTCATCCCAAGCTGCAGGTTCATATTTGAATTCTTCTAATCCCATGAATCCCTACCCTGGGCTTTTGAATCAGAGTAACCAATATCCATCCTATCAATGTAATGGAAATGTATCAGTGGACAACTGCTCCCCATATCTGGGTTCCTATTCTCCTCAGTCTCAGTCCATGGATCTATATAGGTATCCAAACCAAGACCCTCTCTCTAAGCTCAGTCTACCACCCATCCATACACTCTACCAGCCAAGGTTTGGAAATAGCCAGAGTTTTACTTCTAAGTACTTAGGTTATGGAAACCAAAATATGCAAGGAGATGCCTTCAGCAGTTGTACTATTAAAACAAACGTACACCATGTAGGGACATTTCCTCCTTATTCCACTCATGAGATGGATGGCCACTTCATGGGAGCCGCCTCTAGATTACCACCCAATTTGAGCAATCCAAACATAGACTATAAGAATGGCGAACATCACCCATCTTCTCACATAATCCATAACTACGGGGCAGCTCCAGGCATGTTCAACAGCTCTCTCCATGCCCTGCATCTCCAAAACAAGGAGAATGACATGCTTTCCCACACAGCTAATGGGTTATCAAAGATGCTTCCAGGTCTTAACCATGATAGAACTGCTCCTGTCCAAGAAGGCTTACACAAATTACATGATGCTGGCAGTCAGGAAAAGCAGCCCCCTGCCGCCGAGGACAATGATGAAGTCTGGTCAGACAGTGAGCAGAGCTTTCTAGATCCTGACATCGGGGGAGTGGCTGTGGCTCCAACTCATGGGTCAATTCTCATCGAGTGTGCCAAGCGCGAGCTTCATGCCACAACCCCTTTAAAGAATCCCAATAGGAATCACCCCACCAGGATCTCCCTTGTCTTTTATCAGCATAAGAGCATGAATGAGCCAAAACATGGCTTGGCGCTCTGGGAAGCCAAAATGGCTGAAAAAGCCCGAGAGAAAGAGGAAGAGTGTGAGAAGTATGGCCCAGACTATGTGCCTCAGAAAACCCATGGCAAAAAAGTGAAACGGGAGCCCGCTGAGCCACATGAACCTTCCGAGCCCACTTACCTGCGCTTCATCAAATCCCTTGCCGAAAGGACCATGTCCGTGACCACAGACTCCACAGTAACTACATCTCCATATGCCTTCACTCGGGTCACAGGGCCTTACAACAGATACATATGATGCCTCCCCTCGTGGTGGGTACCTCATTTGAAAAGACCACAACCAACCTGTCCATAGTATAGTTCTCATGACGTGGGCAGTGGGGAAATAACACAGGATTCATGACAAATGTGGTGGGAAGAACCTCAGCTCACCAGCAAAACAAGAGATCATCTTACCATAGCACTTAATTTCCCCCGACTCCTAAGTGGTCACAGATGGCATCTAGGCAAAAGACCAAAGCATTCTATGCAAAAAGAAGGTGGGGAGGAAAGTGTTCCACAATTTACATTTTTAAACACTGGTTCTATTATTGGACGAGAGGATATGTAAATGTGATTTTTCCCCCTTACAACTCTACACATCTGTGACCACTTTTAATAATACCGAGTTTGCATAGTCATGGAACACAAATCAAACAAGTACTGTAGTATTACAGTGGCAGGAATTTTAAAATACCATCTGGTGCTGAATATACAATGTACTGAAATACTGGAATTATGGCTTTTTAACATGCAGTTTTTACTGTAATCTTAATATTAACTTTTATTTATCAAAATAGCTACAGGAAGCATAAATGAATAGACAGCAAAACACTGAATTTGTTTGGATGTTTTAAGAAATGGTGCTAAGAAAATGGTGTCTTTAACATTTGAAAATTTAATGCCTTTATATCATCGAGATTCTATCAGTGTACTCCAATGCCCTTGAATAACAGGGGTACCTTTTCATTCAAATTTTTATCATAATTACCTATTCTTACATGAGGTTTTGGTTTTTTTTGGTTTTTTTTTTTTTTTTTTGGTTTTTTTTTTTTTTTTTTTTTTAATGTGGACATTTAAAGGCCTCTGGATTTTGCTCATCCAGTAAAGTCCTTGTAGGACAATAAACGTATATATGTACATATATATATACACACATATGTATATGTGCACACACATGTATATGTATAAATATTTTAAATGGTGTTTTAGAAGCACTTTGTCTACCTAAGCTTTGACAACTTGAACAATGCTAAGGTACTGAGATGTTTAAAAAAAAAAAAAAGTTTACTTTCATTTTAGAATTCAAAGTTGATTCTTTTTAAAGAAATAAGGAAAGCTTTTAAACTATTTTTGCTTTTAGCCATGCATCTGCTGATGAGCAATGTGTCCATTTTTAATATAGCCAGTTAAATCCACAATGGGGCTTACTGGATTCAAGGGAATAACTTTAGTCCACAACACGTTTTCTGGTGCTCATCTCACATGCTATACTGTAAAACAGTTTTATACAAAATTGTATGACAAGTTCATTGCTCAAATATGTAGTTTTAAGAATTTTCTATTAACTGCAGGTTAACAATGACATGCTACAGACTTAACAAAGCTAGTTCACTTAAGCTGATGCTATTTTATGGATCTGTGTGCTCTTCAGCAAACCCAATGGCAGTGTGCTTTTGTGTTGATAATTGTACATTGTGATGTTGTCATTTCTTAGCTTAAGTGTCCTCTTTTCCAGGAAGATTGAGCAGACTGATGCCTGCATAAGAATAATAAACAGGGTTAGTTCCATGTGAATCTGTTAATTAAAAAGAAAAAAAAAAAAACAGGCAGCTGGTTTGCTGTGGTGGTTATAAATCATTAATTTGTATAAAGAAGTGAAAGAGATGTATAGTAAGTAAATTAAATTGTAAACAAAACTTTTTTAACGCAATGCTTTAGTATTTTAGTACTGTAAAAAAAAATTAAATATATACATATATATGTGTATATATATATATGGATTTGAAGCAGAATTCACATCATGATGGTGCTACTCAGCCTGCTACAAATATATCATAATGTGAGCTAAGAATTCATTAAAGGTTTGGGTGATGTTCCTACTTGTCATATACCTCAACACTAGTTTGGCAATAGGATATTGAACTGAGAATGAAAGCTTATAGCATCATGTACCATCATTTTTTTCCAAGTCTTTTTATTATTATTATTAAAAAAGCATATCTTTTTTCAATACTTGATTTCTTAGCAAGTATAACTTGAACTTCATCCTTTTTGTTCTAAAAATTCAGGGATATTTCAGCTCATGTTCTCCTTATGCCAACATGTCACCTGTGTTTATGTAAAATTGTTGTAGGTTAATAAATATATTCTTTTTCAGGGATTTAACCCTTTTATTTTGAATCCCTCCTATTTTACTTGTATATGTCCTGATGTAACTAAA
Organism: Panthera uncia; assembly: GCF_023721935.1. Classification (NCBI taxonomy): domain Eukaryota; kingdom Metazoa; phylum Chordata; class Mammalia; order Carnivora; family Felidae; genus Panthera; species Panthera uncia. Next base: position 86,066,896 of record NC_064811.1, read on the forward strand.
ACTAATTTTGTAAATCTGTTGGCTCTTTTTATTGTAAAGAAAAGCATTTTAAAAGTTTGGGGAATCTTTTGACTGTCTCAAGCAGGAAAAAAAAAAAAAATTACACGAAAATAGAATGCACTGAGTTGATAAAGGGAAACTTGTAAGGCAGGAGTTTGGCAAGTGGCTGTTGGCTAGAGTCAGCACTCTAGATAAAATGTTTCGATCCTGGAGTCAATAGAGTCCAGGCCCATGCGGACATCCCCCACAGAGGCAGAACACATAGGGGTATGGTGTGCAATTGATCAATTACATTTTTGTCTAAGTACATTTGTGTTTACTAACATTGCAAATAAATTCGTAATCAAACAAGGCCTTTGAGTTTTACTGGTCAAGTCTTTATAACGGGATTTTTGTCTATGAAAAACAATTTCCCATTTTTGGCTGTGACGAATTGATAAACATTTCAAAAATGTTTGCTTTGCATATGTCAAACCACACGATTTTAATATTTTGCGTATGTCATACATCTAACCCCAAATATTTGATTACTACGTGCACATCTGTTGGTTTTGAGTCAGCCATCCCTATATGAATGTTTGGTTTCCGTACCATCCACTGTCATTTGTCAAACTGCTGGCCAACAAGAGAACAAGAAGTGTAGCTTGGGGTTTGGCGAGAGGTAAGGAGGGAGGAGGAGAGGAAACCGAGTGGCATATTGTAAATAACAGATCTATAGTTGTAAATATCCAACCTGCCTCAGTTAGAATGAATGGAAGCAGATCTCCAATTTGCTTATATAGGAATATCAGGTTAACTATATAGCCATACTTGAAAATGCTTCTGAGTGGTGTCAACTTTACTTGAATGAACTTTTCATCTTGACTGACGCACAGTGGTGTATGTACAGTTCACTTGTAAAGCTAGTGGTTAACTTGTGTAGGAAACTTCTGCAGTTTGACACTAAGATAATGAACTCTGTGTGCATTTTTCTATGCTTTTTTTAAGACTTAGTTTCATTTCATTTTCATGTTTGGTTTGTCTATAAAACCTGAGGATGGTTATAAATACTGTAAGTATTGTAATGTTATGGATGCAGGTTATTTGAAAGCGTTTATTATTATATCATTCCTGATAACGCTATGTGAGTGTTTTTAATAAAATTTATATTTATTTAATGCACTCTAATTATTGTCTTGTTGAAGTTTCTGTTTACCACCCAAACTACCACTACTTCAATGAGGCAAAGGGAATGAAAAGAAATTGCTTTTTAAAGATACTTCTTAGATGGTTATTTGTTAAATGGCACCTAAAATAGTATCTAGATCGTTAGAGCCAAATGATTTCTGTAGTGGAATAGCCTACTCAACCTTTTTCCAGCTTTAGCTTGCTCACTTTGTGTGTATAACCAGTATTAGGTTTGGAGCAATAGCACTTCGGCTGACCTTAAACGGACATCCTTAGTGGCGTGTGTGGCTTGTGAGGGCTTCTCAGCGACGCAGGTACATGGGGCTGAGCTCACATGGCTTAGGTCTAAGGCTGGCCCTGTTCTCAGACTCAGTTTCCTCTTCACATCCACTCTTCTCAAGGAAAAGTCCTCTTCCCACCTATCCAAAGGCAGGCAGTGTTAGGAAGAGGAGAGGCCAGCGGGGGGCCGGGGGGGGGGGGCGGTGCAGGAGGAACATCTTTTCTTTCCATAGTGTGAGGGGACAGTGCTTGCTGCCTGAAGATGCTGGCTCACCCAGCGGTCACTGGGCTCACCACTAAGGGCTTGGGGAGCTTTCCCCCTGCCCTCCTCCATCCTAGAGCACACTCTCTGGTTGCTACAGTTCACAACAGATGCTTAGAAGAGAATTAACTGTGATTAGAGATTGTTTGTGTTACCAGTGCTCCTCAGTTTCAAAGAACAAAGATACTTTTGTTCCCCTATATTGGAGGCCACCTGCCTGCATTTCCCTCTCTTACCAGGCAATTTCTCACAAATATCCGTGCTTGTCTAGTCCAACATTCACTCAAGAAAGGAGCAGCTCTTTCCCCATGTAGACACCAGACGAATGTGCTTTCTTTGGGGGGGCTTCCTTTTGTATGGTTTCAAAAGGAATTTCTCTACCCAATTTGACATTTTAGTCCTTAATTTTTAATTCAAACTGAAATGAGATTTCTACTTGAGTGTTGAGGAAAATCGTTACACGAAGACGTGCTACTTCTCCCTGACCCCCAGAACAATGGATTCAGATCATTTTTTTTTTAATTTTTTTTTTCAACGTTTTTTATTTATTTTTGGCACAGAGAGAGACAGAGCATGAACGGGGGAGGGGCAGAGAGAGAGGGAGACACAGAATCTGAAACAGGCTCCAGGCTCCGAGCCATCAGCCCAGAGCCTGACGCGGGGCTCGAACTCACGGACCGCGAGATCGTGACCTGGCTGAAGTCGGACGCTTAGCCGACTGCGCCACCCAGGCGCCCCTGGATTCAGATCATTTAAATTGCTGAGTTGGGACTTTGTGGCCATATTCACTGAGCGCTGGCTTTTATTCCTTACGTAGATCTTCACATTAAGAGAAATCTGGGTGTTGTTACTTGAAACTTGAGAGGCCCCTGTGGTGCCCTAACCCTTCCCCCATGGGCAGGTCTTGATTTAGCTCCAAGGAATACAATAAAGCACAACAGCAAGGTAAAAAGCACCTGGTTTGGGATTCAGCCTTGCATTTTGACTAGCTGTGTGCCATCAAGCCTCATCTGTAAAAGTGATAAAATAGTGCGTCCCTCACAGAGATGTGGTGAGCATTGAGAATGTAAAGCTTTAAGCACAAACTAGAATAAACAGCTGTTCTTACAAAATTTTTCATCTCCCTTCTTCCCCTTTGCTTCTTGCTAGGAGGCTCGGTCCACCGACCACATCTTTTTTTTTTTTTTTTTTTTTTTTTAATTTTTTTTTCAACGTTTTTTATTTATTTTTGGGACAGAGAGAGACAGAGCATGAACGGGGGAGGGTCAGAGAGAGAGGGAGACACAGAATCGGAAACAGGCTCCAGGCTCCGAGCCATCAGCCCAGAGCCTGACGCGGGGCTCGAACTCACGGACCGCGAGATCGTGACCTGGCTGAAGTCGGACGCTTAACCGACTGCGCCACCCAGGCGCCCCCACCGACCACATCTTAATGCTCACCTTGCTGACCCTTGGGCTAGGGGTTAATGCTTTCTTTTCCTCAATTTCTGCCTTTGGAGAAGGAAAATAATAGTACCTATCTCACAAGGCTGTTTGGGGGAGGAATAAAGGAGTTTCTTTAAAACACATCAAAAGAATTTTTTTAAGCAGCTATTATAATTATGTTAATTAGTTCAGCAGAAGCTATTATTTTTTACCTTAGTAGTTTTATGTATTTCCAAGTTGTCAGTGAGAAAGAGGAAATACTCCTTAACTGTACAAAATTATGGATAAGCAGATTTGAATGAGACCTTAGAGATCACCTTTCCCACACCCTGATTTTATGTAACCATTCATTTATTAATTCTTTCACAAATATTTTCAAGCTCCCACTCTGAAAAATGGTGTCAGGCACATTTCTGGGAATTAGGCATCCAGGAGTGAACAAACCAGTAAGTCCCTATCCTCTCAGGTCTTATGTTCTGCTCAGGGGAGAGAGGCACAGAATGAAGTAAATATGGAGATAAAAGTCATAACGGAAGGAAAGAAAGGGCATGGAGAAAGGGAGAATTCTCTCCATGGAGAGATGGAGAATTTTTATAGCTTGGTCAAGGAAGTCTTACTGGTGAGGTATGAACTGAAGGCAGTGAAATGCAAGCCATGAGGATATTTGAGAAAGAATACATTAAGCAGGGAGAACAGCAGGTTAAAGGCCTGAAAGTGAACTCCTGAGCACAGAAAGGCTGTGGTTGGACTAGAACGAGGTATGAAAGTGTGGTGGGAGCATGGTTAGGTGGAGGATCCTCCCTAGGAAGAGCACTCTCTGTCCTGCGGCCTGCGCTCTGTGTAGCAGGACATCATAGGGCTCTCACCAGAGGAGAAACATGAGCTGACTTGGGTCTTCAAGGAGAACTGTGACAATGATGCATTTTTTGTTGAAGTGTAGCTAATATACAACATTACATTGGTTCATTTGTACAACATAGCAATGTGGCAATCACATACACTGTGAAATGCTCACCATGATAAGTGTAGTTACCATCTGTCACCATATAAGGTTCTTACAATATCATAGACTGCGTTCCCTATGCTGTACCCTACATTTCCATGACTTATTTTATGACTAGATGTTTGCACTTCTTAATCTCCTTCACGTATTTTATCTATTCCTCTACCCCCTCCCCTCTAGCAACTACCAGTTTGTTCTCTGTATACTTATCAGTCTACTTCTGTTTGTTCATTTGATTTGCTTTTTAGATTCCGCATGTAAGTGAAATCATATAGTATTTGTATTTTTCTGTTTTATTTCACTTAGCATAATGCCCTCTAGGTCCATCCATGTTGTGGTGAATGACAAGATTTCATTCCCTATCAAAATAGCAATCAGAACTAGAAAGAATAATCCTAAAATTTGTATAGAACTACTCAAAACTTCAGATAGTCCATAACCTTGGGAAAGAACAAAGCTGAAGGTGTCATGCTCCCAGATTTCAAACTATGCTACCAACCTATAGTAATCAAAACAGTCTGGCATTGGTACAAAAACAAAAACATGTAGATTAACAGAACAGAGAGCCCAGAAACAAACCCATGCTTATATAGCCAATTAATCTATAATACAGAAGGCAAGAATGGGTAATGAGGAAAAGACAGACTCTTCAATACATGGTGTTGGGAAAACTGGACTGCTACATACAAGAAGGAAAGAAAGAAAGAAAGAACAAAAGAAAGAAAGAAAGAAAGAACGAAAGAAAGAAAGAAAGAAAGAAACTGGGCTATTTTCATACACTATACACAAAAAGAAACTCAAAATGGATTCAAGACCTAAATGCAAGGCCTGAAAATTCAAGACCTGAAACCATAAAACTTCTAAAAGAAAACATAGGCAGTTATCTCTTGGACATCAGTCCTAGCAATAACGTTTTGGATCTGTCTCCTCAGGCAAGTGAAATAAAAACAAAAACAATTGGGACTATGTCAAACTAAAGTACACAGAAAGAAAATCATCAACAAAATGAAAAAACAACCTACTGAATGGGAGAAGATAGTTGCAAATTATACATCTGATAAGGGGTTAATATCCAAAATACATAAAGAACTCATGCAACTCAACACCACACACACACAAAAAAGATCTGATTAAAAAATAGAGGACACTAATAGACATTTTTCCAAAGAAGACATACAGACAACAGACATAACAAGATGCTCAACAGCACTAATTATCAGGGAAATTCAACTCAAAACCACAATAACATACCACCTCACGTAAGTCAGAATGGCTAGTGTCAAAAAGACAAGAAATAACAAGTGTTGGTGAGGATGTGGAGAAAAAGAAACCTTCATGCACGTTGGTGGGAATGTAAATTGGTGCAGCTGTTATGGAAAACAGTAGGGAGGTTTCTCAAAAAATTAAAAATCATTATATAATCCAATAATTCCATTTGTAGGTATTACTCCCACACACACACACACAAAGAATGGATTTTAAAAGATCAAGATCCAAATTCATGAAGTTAATTGATTATTTCGATATTTTAATCCAAAACGTTCTTCAAGACACATGGTAACAAAACTCTAAAACCAAAGACAAAGGGAACATTTAAAAAGAGTCTAGAGATGGGGCACCTGGGTGGCTCAGTCGGTTAAGCATCTGACTCTTGATCTTGGCTCAGGTTGTGATCTCACAGCTCCTGAGTTCGAGCCCCATGTCAGGCTCTGCACTGATGGTGTGGAGCCTGCTTGGGATTCTCTCTCTGTCCCTCTTTGCCCTATTCTCTCTCTCTCTCTCTCTCTCTCTCTCTCTCTCCCAAAATAAATTAATTAATTAAAAAAAAAACTTTAAAAAAAACCAGTGAGAGAAAAAATTTCTCATACAAAAGAACTCCCATAAGGCTATCAGTGGATTTCTTAGCAGAGACCTTACAGGCCAGGAGACAATGAGACTATATATTCAAAGTGCTAAAAGGAAAAAAAAAAAAAAAAAAAAAAGCTGTCAACTGAGAATACTTTATTCACTAAAGTTTTCCTTCAGAATTGCAGGTAAAATAAAGATTTAATAAACAAAAGCTGAGGCAATTCAGCATCACTAAACCAGCATTACAAGAAATGCTAAAATGAATTCAAGTTGAAACAAAAGGATACTAATTAGTAACATGAAAATATACAAAGCATTGGTAAAGGTAAGCATACATGCAGATTCAGAATACCCTTGTACTGTCATCTGATAATGTGCTAACTATTTAACTCTAGAATAAAGGTTAAAGCACAAAAGCATAAAAATAGCTATAGCTTTAACAATTTGTTGAATACATGATTGAAAAATGGTAAATGATGACATGAGAAACATACAAGGGGGGAAGTAAAAGTATAGTGTTTTTGTAAGCAATCAAAGTGAAACTTATTAGCATAAAATAGATTTTATATGTAAAATGTTTTATATAAACCTCATGGGAATGACAAAGCCAAAATTTACAGTAGATACACAAAGATAAAAAGAAGGGAATCAAAGCATTCTACTGTGGCAAATCGTGAACTTATCAAAGAAGGCAGCAAGAAATAAAAGAAAAACGGAACTTCAAAACACCCAGAAAAAATTAATAATATGGCAGTAGTAAGCCCTCACCCACCAATAATTAAGTATTAATGGATCGATTTCTCCAATGAAAAGGCATAGAGTGACTTAATAGATTAAACACACACACACACACACACGCACGCACAAGACTATAAGCTGCCTACAAGAGTCTTACTTCAGCTTTAAGGACACATATAGGTTCAAATGAAGGGATGAAAAACCATACTCCATTTAGGTGGAAACCAAAAAGAGAGCAGGGATATGAAGCTATACTGATATTAGAAAAAATATACTTTATCCAATAACAGTAGCAAGAGAAAAAGATGGAGATTATATAACAAGGAGGTCAACTCATCAAGAAGATAAAACAATCATAAATATATGTGCACCCAACAATGAAGTACCTAAATGTATTAAGCAAATACAAACAGAGCTGAGGGGAGATATGGTACAACAATACAATAACAGTAGGGGACTCAGATGCTCCATTTTTAACAATGGAGAGATCGTCCAAATGGAAAATCAACAAGGAAATGTTAGACTTGAACCAAACATTATACCAAACCAACCTAATAGACATACACAGAACACTGATCCAATGCTAGCAGAACACACATTCTTCTCAGGAGCACACAGAACTTTCTTCACAATAGACCACACGATACATCATACAACAAGTTTTGACAAATTTCAGAAGCTTGAAATCCAATAGTAACAAATATCTTTTCCAGCCACAATTGTATGAAACTAGAAATCAGTAACGAAAGGAAATCTGGAAAATTCACAAATATTCAACAACATGTTCCTGAACATCCAATAGGTCAAACTAAAAAAATCAAAAGGGACTATTTCTCAAACCATTATTACATTAACTAAGTTAATAAACTTGGGTTTAAATAAAATGTTAAAAAATTTTAAAAATAAAATAAATGCACGAGTAAAAATAAATAAAAAATAACAATTAGTCAAAATTCCATGAAAAAATCAAAAGAAAAATCAATAAATATCCTGAAACAAATGAAAATGGAGGTACAACATATCAAATCCTGTGAGATGCTGGAAGAGTGGTAATAAGAGGGAAGTTTACAGTGATAAATGCACCCTAAGAAAATAGAAAGATCTCAAATAAACAACCTAGCTTGATACCTTGAGAAGCTAGAAAAGGAAGAAAAAACTGAAGCCCAAGTTAGCAGATGAAAGGCAAAAACCAAAATCAGAGCAGAAATACATGAAATAGAGACCAGAAAAACAAAAGAAACTGGTAAAACTAAGAGCTGCCTTTTTAAAGATAAGAGATAAAATTGACAAACCTTTGGCTACACTAACTCAGAAGAGTAGAAGACTGAGGACTCATATAATCAGAAGTTACGGAGGAGAAATTACAACTGATGTCACAGGGCATCTGGGTGGCTCAGTTGTTTAAGTGTCTGACTTTGACTTGGGTCATGATCTCACAGTTTGTGGTTTCGAGCCCCGTGTCGGGCTCTGTGCGGACAGCTCAGAGCCTGGAGCCTGCTTCGGATTCTGTGTCTCCCTCTCTCTCTGCCCCTCCCCCTGCTCACTAGAGAGTGAGTCTCTCTCTTTCAAAAATAAATAAACACAAAAAAATTTTTTTTAAAGATTTACAACTGATACCACAGAAATACAAAGTATCATGAGAGACTACTAAGAATGTTTTGCACCAAAAAACTAGATAACTTAGAAGGAATGGATAAATACCTAGAAACATATAATCTATCCAAGCCTGACTCATTAAAAAATGGCAATTCTGAGCAGTCCAATAATAAGTAATGGATTAAATCAGTAATCGAAATTCCCAACAAAGAAAAGTTTAGTCCCAGCCAGCCTCACTGATGAATTCTATCAAACATTTAAAGAAGAATTAACAACAATCCTTCTCAAACTCTTCCAAAAAATTAAAGTGGATGTAACACTTCCAAATTCATTTTACAAGGTCAGCATTACCCTGAAAATAAATAAGACAAGGATACTACAAGAAAAAAAGTTACTGGCCAATATCTCTGATGAGTATAAATTCAAAAACACTCAACAAAATATTAGCAAACCAAATTAAAAAATACATTAAAAGAATCATTTATCATGATCAAAGTGGGATTTATTCAGGGATGCAAGAATGTTTCAGTATCTGCTAATCAATAATGTGATATACCAGTTAACAAAATGAGGGATAAAAATCATATGATCATCTCAATAGATGAAGAAAACCCTTATGACAAAATTCAAGATCCATTTATAGTTAAACTGAGTGTGGGGGGATGTACCTTAACATAATAAAGGCCCACATATGACAAGCCCACAATTACCATCATACTCAATGGCAAAAAGCTCAAAGCTTTTCCTCTAAGATCAGGAAGAAGATAAAGATGCTCATTCTTTCCACTTGCATTCAACTTAGTATTGAAAATCCTAACCAAAGAAACTAGGCAAGAAAAAAAAAAGTTAAAGGCATCTAAATCAAAAAGGAAAAAGGAAAACTGTTACTATTTGCAGATGACATTAAATTATATGTCATCCACCATAAAGGTTAGAACTAAAATTCTACTGAATTTAAAAATTCAGTAAAGTTGCAGGATACAAAAATCAATATAGAAAAATCCATTGTTTTCTATACTTTAACAACAACCTAGAAATCTCATCTACAATTGCGTCATAAAGAATATAATATCTGGGAATAAGTTTAACTGAGGAGGTGAAAGACCTATACTCGGAAAACTAGAAGGATGAAAGAAATTGAAAAACATACAAATAAATGGAAAGATATTTTGTGCTCATGGATTTAAAGAATACTGTTAAAATGTCCATACTACCCAAAGCAATCTATATATTCAATGCAATCCCTATCAAAATCCAAGGGCGTTTTTCACAAAAATAGAAAAGACGATTCTAAAATTTGTATGGAACCACAGAAGACCCTAAATAGCCAAAGCCTTGAGAAAGAAGAATAAAGCTGAAGGCAAAAAGTTCCTAATTTCAAACCGTATTTCAAAGCATTAGTAATCAAAACCATAGGGTATTGACATAAAAAGACACATAGATTAATAGAACAGAATAGAGGGTCCAGAAATAAACACATGCCTATATGGCCAATTCTTTCATAACAAAGAAGCCAAGAATATACAATGGGGGAAAGATAGTCTCTTCAAATAATGGTAAGAAAACAGGATATCCACATGCAAAATAAGGAAATCAAACCACTTACACTACACACAAAAACTAACTCAAAATGAATTAAAAACTTGAGCATAAGACCTGAAACCATAAAACTTCTAAGAAAAAATACAAGAGGTAGGCTTCTTGACGTCAATCTTGGCAATGAATTTTTTCTGGATTTGACACCAACAGTAGAGGAAACCAAATAAAAAATAAACAAGTGGGCCAACGTCAACCAAAATGCTTATGCACAGCAATAGAAACCATCAACAAAATGAAAGGCAACCAAAGCAAGTAGAGAAAATAATTGCCAATCATATAGTTCATAAGGGGCTAAATATCCAAAATATATGAAGAACTTATATACGAGTCAATAACAAAAAACAAATAGCATTACAAAATGGGCAGAGAATCTGAGTACACATATTTTCAGAGGACATACAGATGGACAACAGGTACACGAAAAAGTGCTCAATATCACTAATCATCAAGGAAATGCAAATCAAACCACAATAAGGTATCACTTCACACCTTTCAGAATGGCTATCATCAAAAAGAGATGACAAATGTCGGTGAAGATGTGGAGAAAAGAAATGTTTGTACACTAATGGCAGGAATGCAAATTGGCACAACCACCATGGAAAACAGTATGGAGATTCCTCAAAAAATTAAAAATAGAACTACTGAATGACCTAGAAATTCCACTTCTGGGTACTTACTAACTAAAAAAGATACCTGCACACCCATGTTCACTGCAGTGTAACTTACAATAGCCAAAACATGGAAGCAACCTAAGTGTCCATCAATGGATGAATGGACAAAGAAAATGTGGTGTGTATATATCCACAACGGAATGCTATTCAGCCCTAATAAATAAATAAATAAATAAATAAGAAAATCCTGCCACTTATGACAACATGGATGAACCTTTACAGTATTATGCTTAGTGAAATAAGTCAGAGAACATAAATACCATCTGATCTCATTTATATGTGAAATACTAAAGCAAAAGCAAAACCAAAAAACCTGAACTCATAGATACAGCTAACAGATTGACAGTTGCCAGAGGCAGGTAGGGAGGGTGGGGGAAAAGAAGAAAGGTACTGAAAAGCTACAAACTTCTAGTTATAAAATAAATAAGTCCTGGAGATACAGTGTACAGCATGGTGGGTATACTTAATACAGTATTATATATTTGAAGGCTGCTAAGAAAGTGGATCTTAAACGTTCTCATCACAAGAATAAGAAAATGTACAACCAATGTGTGGTGATGGATGTTAACTAGACTTATTGTGGTGGTCATTTTATGACACATCCAAGTATCAAATCATTATGTTGTACATGTGAAACTAATATAATGCTAGATGGCAATTATATCTCAATTTTTTTAAGGGCATCCAAGTAGAAAAGCAGTAAAATTATGTCTGTTTGTGGGTGATATAATCTTATATATAGAAAGTCCTAATAACTCCACCTAAAAAAACCTGCCAGAACTGATCAACGAACTCAGTCAAGTTGGATACAAAATCAACATACAGAAAATGGTTTTATTTCTACATACCAACAATAAAATATCTGGAAAATAAATAAAATAATCTCATTCACAACAGCATCAAAAACAAGAAAATACTTAGAAATAAATTTAACCAAGGAGGTTAAAAGTCTATACAATGAAAACTATAAGATTATGATGAAAAAAAAAAAAAGACACAAACAATTAGAAAGATATTCCATGTTCATGTATCAGAAGAATATGCTTAAAATGTCCATATTAACCAAAGCCATTTATAGATTCAAGGCACTCTCTATCAAAATTCCAGTGGCATTTTTCACAGAAGTAGGAAAAACAATTCTAAAATTTTGTAGAGCCACAATAGATTCTGAATAGTCAAAGCAATCCTAAGAAAAAAGCCAGACATCACACTTCCTAATTTCAAGCTATACTATAAAACTATAGTCATCAAACAGTATGGTACCAGCATAAACATAGACACAAAGACCAATGAAACAGAATCAAGAGCCAGAAATAAGCCCGTGTATATATGGCAAACTAATATTTGACAAAGGCACCAAGAATACTCTGTGGGAAAAAGATAGTCTCTTCAATAAAAGACGTTGCAAAAACTGGATAATCACATACAGAATAATGAGAGTGTACCCCTCTTAGACCACTCAGAAAAATTAACTCAAAACAGAAGATGTAGTTTATATATACAATGGAATGCTACTTGGTGATGAAAAAGAATGAAATCTTGCCATTTGCAACAATGTGAATGGAACTGGAGGGTATTATGCTAAGTGAAATAAGTCAGTCAGAGAAATGCCAATATCATATGTTTCATTCATATGTGGAATTTGAGAAACTGAACAGAAGACCATGGGGGAAGGGAAGGAAAAAATAGTTACAGAGAGGGAGGCAAAATATAAGAGACTTTTATTTTTCTTTATTTTTTTTCTATTTATTTATTTATTTATTTATTTATTTATTTATTTTTTCAATATATGAAGTTTATTGTCAAATTGGTTTCCATACAACACCCAGTGCTCATCCCAAAAGGTGCCCTCCTCAATACCCATCACCCACCCTCCCCTCCCTCCCACCCCCCATCAACCCTCAGTTTGTTCTCAGTTTTTAACAGATAAGAGACTTTTAAAGAACAAACTGAAGGTTGATGGGGGAGGGCAGGGAAAATGGGTGATGGGCATTGAGGAGGACACTTGTTGGGATGAGCATTGGGTGTTATATGTAAGTGATGAATCATGGAATCTACTCCTGAAGCCAAGAGTACACTGTATACTCTGTATATCAGCTAACTTGACAATAAATAATATTAAAAAACATATTAAAGACTTAAATGTAACTAATACTCCTAGAAGAAAACATAGAAAGTTCCCTGACTAATATTAGTCTCAGCAGTTATTCCTAGATGAGGCAAGCGACAAAAGCCAAAATAAATGAGTGGGATGACATCAAACTTAAAAACTCCTGCACAGCAAAAGAAATCATCAACAAAATGAAAAGACAACCTGTAGACTGGGAGAAAATACTTGCAAATCATGTATCTGATGAGGGGTTAATAGTCAACTCAGTAACAAAAACAATACCTAATAGCCCAATTTTTAACAGAGAAGATGAACTGAATAAACAGTTTTTCAAAGAAGACATACAAATGGCCAACAGGTACATGAGAAGGTGGTTGTTCTCACTAATCATCAGGGGAATGCAAATCAAAACTATAATGAACTATCACTTCATACCTGTGAGAATGGCTATCACCAAAAAGATAACAAATATGGAGGGGGGGATGTGGTGAAAAGGGAACCCTAATGCACTGTTGGGTAGGAATACAAATTGATACAGCCACTGTGGAAAACAGTACGGATGTTCCTCAAAAAATTTAAAAAAAGGCCTACCATACAATCCAGCAATTCCACTTCTGGGAATATATCCAAAGAAGTTGAAATCAAGATCTCATAGAGATGTCTGCATTCCTCTGTTCACTGCAAAATTACTCCCCATAGCCAAGATATGAGGACACACACACACACACACACTGACTATTATCTATCATTCAACCACAAGAAGAAAGGAGATCCTGCTATTTCCAGGAACTTGGATGAACCCTGAGGGCATTATTATGCTAAGTAAAGTAAGCCAGACAGAGGAAGACACTGCATGATAACACTTACATGTGGATTCTAAAAAAGTCGAGCTCAGAGACAAAGAGTAGAGTGATGGTTCCCTGGTGCTGGGGATGGTGGAAATGGGGAGATCCTGGTCAAAGGATACAAACTTTGTTACAAGTTTAACAAGTCTCATGTACAGCCCTGGTGATTTTAGCTAATAACACTGTATCATATACTTGAATGTTGCTAAGAGAGATCTTAAGTGTTTTACCACACACACACACACACACACACACAAAATGGCAACAGTATGACAGGATGGCTGTGTTAGCTAATGCTATGGTGGTCATCATTTTACAATATATAAATGTATCAAATCAACACAAGGTACACCTTAAACTTACACACTGTCACATGTCGGTTTTATCTCATTAAAGGTAGAGAACAAAATAAGACCCAGACGGAAATAAAGAGACCAGACAGGAGGCCACTGTAATAAGCCAAGTAAGACACCAGGGTGATAGACCTAAAATCAGTGGTTGAACCAAGGATATGGAAGATCAAAACAGCCATTTACTCAAGAGAGAAGAATGAAATCCAAATGAAAAAAGACTATAGAAAGAAGAGGTTTAGAGGCTGAGGTGGAAAGAGTCAGGGGTTTAGTTCCCCAGATGGTGAGTCTTAGATGCCTACTAGACATCCAAGTGGAGGTACTGAGAAGTCAGCTGGAAACAAAATCTGGAGATCAGGGAAGAAATGTTGCCAGAGATACAAATCTGGGCATCATCAGTGTCAGATGGTATTGATGCCATTAGACTAGATAAAATTATCTAAGGAGGAGTGTAGATAGAAGAGAGGAGATGCCTGAGGACTGAGCCTGAGTGCTGGGCCACTGCAGTATTCAGAGACTGAGAAGTGAAAAAGAAATGGCAAACATGACCAACCAAGAAAGAGACATGGGTGAAGTAGCTGGGAGTGGGGGTGGGGTGGAGAGGTTTTTCCAGGAATCAAGTGAAGAAAGGGCTTTGTGAAGAAAGCTATTAACTGTCTTAAATGAGGCCTGAGGGTGGACAGCTGGATTTAGAAACATGAATGTCAACCATCACTTTCCTAGGAGTTGTTCTGTTGGAACCGCAAAGGTTAAAGCCTGATCGGAGAGAGCTCAAGAAGCAGAGGATTTCAGACGGTGAGCACAGGTGGTTCTGTCAGAGTTTTGCTGTGATAAGAAAAGACAAATAAGGTGGTATCTTGAGGGCAGGGGAAGGCAAGGATATGCTTCATTTTTTGAAGTTTACATTTGTTTATTTTGAGAGAGAGAGAGCAAGCAGGGGAGGGGCAGAGAGAAGGAGAGAGTCCCAAGCACACCCTGTGCTGTTGGCACAGAGCCTGACGAGGGGCTCGAGCTCACAAACTAAAATCAGGACCTGAGCCGAAATCAAGAGTGGTGCACTGAACCACGTGAGCTACCCAGGTACCCCGGGAAATGCTTACAGTGGGATGCCACCGAGAATCTCTGTACACAGTGGAGGCAGAGATTTGATAACACAGGAGAAAGAGTGAGGGGAAATTTTCTGTACTTGAGTTGACAAAAGGCTTCTTTAAGAAACAGATGAGGGAGTGCCTGGGTGGCTCATTCAGTTAAGCGCCCAGCTTCTGCTCAGGTCATGATCTCCCGTTCAAGCCCCCCCATCGGGCTCTGTGCTGACCGCTTGCTCAGAGCCTGGAGCCTGCTTCGGAGTCTGTGTCTCCCTCTCTCTCTGCCCCTCCCCACTCATATTCTCTCTCTCTCTCTCTCTCTCTCTCTCTCTCAAAAATAAATAAAACATTAAAAAATAAAAATAATAAAAAGCAAACAGGTGAGGAGCCTGAGGCTTAGGGAAGTAAAGCAACTTGGATGAGGTCCCAGAACAGTGAGGGGTGGCTCGGGCCTCCCTCCATTTCCTGAGACTCTTCCCACCTGATCACAGTTGCAGGTCCCAGAACTAACTGCGGGAGGAAGTGGCATGTAACACCCCACTGACTTGATAAATTCCATTACTGCATTAAGTAAATGCTATTTTGTTACAATCCAGTCCCACTTGTAACCAAAGTGGAGATTTTTCTTAAGCATACAGGCTGGTAGGTCTCTCATGTAAAGTTTTGAAGCACTGACCGTTCACCTCCCAAACGCTAAAAAGATAATTTGTGAATCACAAGTAGGCAAGCGGCTCTCTCTCTTACCTCAAGGAAGGACCTGCTATTTTTTTAACCAGGAAGCATTCGGTACAATACAAAGTCACAATGCAGTCCAGTCTGTCCGTGTACGGAACCTGGATAGGAGTATGCTCTGCAGAGGCTGATTCCTGTTTCATTTTTTCTTAGTATGATGCACTGTAAACTTTAGGAAGATACCCATTTGAGGGTGATTATGTCATTATGTGCATTTTTTTAAAATTTTTTTTAAATTTATGTTTATTTTTGAGAGAGAGAGAGAGAGAGAGAGCGCGCGCATGAGCGGGGGAGGGGCAGAGAGAGAGGGAGGCACAGAATCCGAAGCAGGCTCCAGGCTGTCAAGATAGAGTCCGATGCGGGGCTGGAACTCACGAACCGTTAGATCATGACCTGAGACGAAGTCCGATGCTTAACCGACTGAGCCACCCAGGTGCCCCTCGTTACATGCATTTTTCATAAAGGCCTCCCATGAAGTGAGGTTTAACCGCAAATTCCGTGTAGAGTGTGATGGGGTTGGTTGGTTGCTCGCTGGCCACTTCAATCACAGCAATGCGGTTTATCTAGCAGTTATTATTTGATATTGTTATCAATCAAATCCTCCAATCTCTTTAAGTTCTGTTTACATATCTGATAAATGAGGATAACACATTTGCTACAAAGCTGGTATGCAGATCGGGGCGCCCGGGGGGCTCAGTCGGTTAAGCCTCGGACTTCGGCTCAGGTCATGATCTCGTGGTCCGTGGGTTCAAGCCCCACGTTGGGCTCTGCGCTGACAGCTCAGAGCCTGGAGCCTGCTTCGGATTCTGTGTCTCCCTCTCTCTCTGCCCCTCTCCTGCTTGCACTCTCTTTCTCTCTCTCAAAAATAAATAAACATTAAAAATTTTTTTGAAAAGTTGGTGTGAAGATTAACTAAAATTATTTACATACAATAGTGTGTAGCAAAATGCCCAGAACAGAGTCAGCACTCCCGTATGGCCTGACCCTACTTCCCTCTCCTTCAATTCCACGGCAGGCAGTGAGACTGGCGGGAGAAAAGCCAGAATTCCGGCCCTGCCTCTTGTCGCTATCAACAGCTAAGCAGTTATGTGCTAAGCACTCTCCAGTCACAGAAAAGCTACACAAGACCCTGCCTTCGGAGACTTTAGTGCACATTCAGGATGACAGGCTTGGAGAGAGACCCCTCCCCTGACCGAGTCTTTTCAGGGGCTTCTCATGCTCTCCCACTCAAGTTCAACCTTCTCACCAGGACTCCCCGGGTTCTACATCATGGGCCCCTGCTCTGGATTCTGGCTACCTCTCTTGCCACTCCTCTGCACCCCAATCCCCCGTCCCGTTTCAGGCTCTTCACCAAAGGGAACGTTCCCCAACTGCTCCACCCGGCACCCTGTCTCCCCACTCACACCGCTCATCAGCCTACAATGTCTTGCTTAGCTCTTCAGAGGCAAGGACTGGGGTCTCTCTGGGCCCTGCTTTTACTCCCCATCCCCCACCTGATCTAGTGCTTGGCAAATGAAAGGAATTCAAATGATATCGAACAGTACCCTGAAATAAATTATGAAAGTATATTAACACAAGGCTCCCTAGGCTCCAGGCTCAATGAATGCTATTAAAAGATATCGTCTGGGGAGCCTGGGTGGCTCAGTGGGTTAAGTGTCTGACTCTTGGTTTCGGCTCAGTTGATAATCTCACGGTTCATGAGTTCAAGCCTCATGTTGGGCTCTGTGCTGTCAGTGTGGAGCCTGCTTGGGATTCTCTCTCTCTCCTTTTCTCTCTCTGCCTCTATCTCTATCTCAAAATAAATAATAAAATAAACATTAAAAAAAAAAAAAAAAAGACAGAGTCTAAAGGAGTGGGCATCACCAGAGACCGAAGCAGCCTGGGAAGGTGACACAAGTGGCCTGGAGATATACACAAGCTTTTGTGAGTAGCAAGGAAGGGGAGAAACTCAAGAGCAAAACCTCAGACTTCAGGGGAAGAAAAATTGACAAAATCTGAAATGAAAAAGAATTGCCAGAATCCAGAAGCTAATCCAGAGATGTGGTCTACTCAGTCCATCAAAATATATTTTAAAGGTGTAAGCTGTTCAGGACAGTCTGGACGATAAAACAAAATACACAAAAGACCTGCCACCCCAAGAGGCTGGCAACAGAAAGTGGGGATGTGCCATATTGTGAAGAGTGAAATAAAAGTGTGAGGTGAGTAGATGTCAAATACCGGATCCAACAGGCCTCACGGCTACCTAAGGAACGAGAAGGCACTGGGAGGAGACGCTCCCAGGGAGGGTAGTGCACAACAGGTGAGATCTGAGCTGGGCTTCGAAGGTCAGAGGGGCTTGGCTGGCTGAATGGACAGAAACATACTGCCCAACGAGCCCTCTATTTCAGGAGGCTCCCTCCACAAACTACATCATGTGGACCCCTTCTCCTCTGGGCAGTATTCTCTTATGATTACCAAAAGTAAAAGGACTCGGAGGCACTAGGGTAAGGCAGAAAAAATTTTGGCTTAAATAAAGCTGAGTTTAATTCCTAGCTCTGGGCTCTGGGGCACAATTTCCTCATTTCTATTAAATGGGAATAGTAACAACTCTCTCGCAACGGTGGCCATGAGGCTCCCATGGGCTGAGCCTGGGAATGTGTCCAGCATGGTGCCCGGTGTAAAATCCAGTTGGCCCTTCCACACAATTCAGAGAGGCTGCAGGAGTATAAATTTGTACTTAACACCTTTAAATCACTCTCTGAGACAAGAGGAAGTAGAACAGAAAAAGGAGAGCCTGGAGAAAGATGCCTTTTGAAGAGAGTCGGATCAGCAGATGAAATAAGCAAAGGCCACAATCACAGAACCCCAGAGAGTACAGATGTTTATGACCAGCAGAGAGATAAAGTGCTGAACTAAAAGAGGGAGCCGATGGCCCTAGGAGGGCTCCGCTCAAAGGGTGGAGGCTTGAAATATGAAAATTAAGGAAAGAGATGAAGAGAAAGTGTACTTTCTCCCCAAACTGGGGAAGTGAAAGCTCTAAACTAGAAGTTAAAGGCTGGTTAAACCCGTAAAATCAGCAAATAGAGATCCTTTTTTAAAAAAAGTCAAAGGTAAACGGACAATGAGGGTATGTACTGCCTCACAAAATGACAGGTCACTGGTGAGACAACACAGTAGGAGGACAGCCCTTACTGGTGCCAAGCAGATGTCTCTGTCCTTGCACACGGAGAGCTTCTACAAACAAATGCAAAAGCAAGAGTCAAAGTCTTTAAGGCTCCAAAACGGAGACAGCCAAATGTTGGCCCGAGGAAGATCTAACAAGAAAGAAACTTGCATCATTCCGAATGGTGTGTTAAAAACAGCTGGGAAGTAAACACAGCAAATCCTAGTCTGGGAGAATTTGCCTCTGGGGAAAAGTTCCACAGATACAGTTCACTTGACAGAGAAATCCAGTTCTCGACTGGGGTTGATTCAAGCCAAGGTCACTACCTCCTACACAGAAATTGAGAACAGCTGGTATGGAGTTGACCTCTAGATGGGTCTGTGACCCATGACTATTGGGGCCCAAAGAAACAAAACATGACTAGGAGACAGGCCTTCCTGACTTTATCCTGAGGACTGAATCTGTACTGCACGGACTGGAGGTCAGTTCCATTCTTCTTCTTCTGGGCTCTGGGTTCTTGAGTCAGCCGTGGTGACCAGAGGGCAAAGGATCCAAGGGTTAATGTACACACCTTTTAGGACAGCAAAGAGGCCTGGGAACTGTCCTATCACATGGAGCAGATGACTAAAAGACAGCAATCTCCAAATTAGTACCAGCCCCCTCTTCCATCTAGTTTTACCTGAATGTGTATTCATTTAAAATGATGCCTTAAAGGAGTCTTATATGGGGAGGCAAATGAAAGTGGCAGTAAAAGCATGAGCATGATTGACTGCTGAGCCTGGGTTCAGAGGAGGGCTTCATTAATTTCAAGCCTGTTCTGTACTGGCAAGCTAGTTAACTTCTCTATCTTTGAGTTCTTGAGAGAGAGATGATACCTACACATCAAGAAACCTGTTAGGAGGGTTAATCAAGTGAGATCATTCAGGAATTCCAATTCTCAGCATAGTGTCTGTCACTATGTGCTTAATGAATGGTTGCTATTGAGGGTAATTATTCTATAAACCTGAGATTTCACCCAACATTGATTATTTCAGAACTAAAATGTTTCTAAAGTTTCAAAAGGTAAAATAGTTCAACTACAACCTCATTCAACAACATGGATGAATGTCACAAAATGTTGAACAAAAAAAGGCCAAACATAGAAGAATACATATTATATTAGTTAATCTATGGAGAGCGCAAAAATAGGCAAAACAAATCCACTGAGGTTAGGAAATCAAGGTAGTTTTTACCCTTCAGGGAAAAGATAGGAGTTGGTGGTGGGGACTGGCTGGCAGAGGGCATATTGTTTCTGTATTTGGGAGCTGGTTCCCTGATGTGTTCATGTGAAAACTTATTGACCTATATACTTAACATAGGTGACCCTTTTGTGTGTATATCATGCTTCATTATAAGTTCAATAAACAAAGTTTGAAAAGATAAAGTCCTCACTTTTCCTCTCATATACTACAGAAAACTGACTCTTCCCATTCATTCATTCATTCCACAAATATTTATTGAACACCCGTGAAGTGCCAGGCACCATTCTAGATGCATAGGATACATCAGAAACTAAAACAGAGGTTCTGCTTTCAACTACCAAGGAATCTTCCATATTCAGGGAGGGCGGGTGGGGGTCAGCATGGTAGAGTGGGAAGGAAAATCCTGGCTAAATCTCCTATTAATATTTAGTTTCTTCATGAGGCAAATGGGCATGATAAATGTGTTGCCTACTTTTCAGGAAATATTTATGTGTTTTACAACCTATCAGGAAAAAGAAAAACTTATCCCCTGGGATGTCATAAAGAACACACACTGATGGTGTGAGTAATGCCCTCAGTCGTGTCCTCATAGCAGAGGTCAGAAAGGCAGGCTTTATTTCCACTCCAAATCTTCTTTACTTTGCCTTCTTATAGGAGTTACTAGTTATATTCATGGTTTCAAAATCAAGAAATCTGGGATAGTGCCTAAGAGTGACTTTAGTGGGGAGGTCGCTCAAAAATGTCAATTTCCAGGGCACCTGGGTGGCTCAGTTGGTTAAGTGTCCGACTTCGCCTCAGGTCATGGTCTCACGGTTTGTGTGACCATCAGGATCTGTGCTGACACTCAGAGCCTAGAGCCTGCTTTGGATTCTGTGTGTGTGTCTCTCTCTCTCTGTCCCTTTCCCGCTCATGCTCGGTCTCTCTCTGTCTCTCAAAAATAAATAAAAATATTTAAAAAAAATTTTTTAAGTATCAATTTCCATCAATACTGACCCAAAGGTACTCTAAAAGAAGTTATAAAAGCTAAGTTGAGATGGGATATCAACACAATGATCACCAAAAATGTCTAAACCCCATAAAAACATTAAACACACACACACACTCAAATTGACTAAAATAAAAAGCTAAAAGCCACCAAAACATCCTATCAAGAAAAAGCCACATTCAAAATGGTAGGAATATTGTGGTGTTTTTATTTGCCCTTGCCCACTACCTCCTGGATAGGGCATAGTCTTGGGTTGGAAAAGTCATCATGCTAGCTTCCAATTCTCTCCCTTGAACCAGAGGGTCAGATCAGACTTTATGTGCAATATTCTGATCTGTCTCAGGTCTGCCTGAACATCTTTCTGGTCTCCATTTTGCTTAACTTGGAGCTCAGGTGGGGAAAAGGAGCAGGCACAGCTCAAGAAGGCTGCCTGGAGAGCAAGACCAATAGTATGTGCACGGGGCAAGAGATTACTGGTGGAAACATAAAATAGACTATCTAAGGCCCTTAGGAGAAGCAGGGGTGAGGCACATTGGAAAAACAAAACATTCAAAATGGGGGTGGGGTGGGGGTGGTAATTGAAAAAGCCACACAGAGGCCTAGACAAAACTCATGCTCAGAAAAAACCCACAAGACCTTAAGTTTTGAACTCAGGCTGATCCCAAGGCCTAGAGCACACCCAGCTGATTAGTGAATGACTCCTCTAGCACAGAGGCAGTCTACACAGACTGGGAGAGACCGCTGTTTTCCCAAATGCCCAATTTGCAACAAGAACAACAAAATCACAAGGTAGACAAACAAACAGGAAAACACAGCCCATTCTAAAGATGCCACCAAACTGTCATGAAGCATTCCGAAAAAAAGCACAGACATCACATTTACTAGACAAAGAATTTAAAACAACTATCTTACTCTACAACAAAACAACACATAACCCAATTAAAAAGTGGGTAAAGGACTTGAATAGATATTTCTCCAAAGAAAATACACAAATGGCCCAGTAAGTACGTGAAAACACACTCAACACCACATTGCATTAATCATTACAGAAATGTAAATCAAACCACAATCAGATACCACTTCACAACCATCAGGATAGCAGTAAGAAGTATTGGTGGGGATGTCAAGAAACTGGAACCCTTGAGCATTGCTGGCGGGGGCGGGGAGGGGAATGGAAAATGGCACAATCACTAAGGAACTCAGTATGGTGGTTCCTCAAAAAAAATCAAATATAGAAGTACCATAAAATCTAGCAGTTCCAACTCTGGGTGCCTATCCAAAATAATCGAAAGCAGGGACTCAGGTATATGTACATCTATGTTCCTAACAGCAGTGCTCACAGTGGGTGGAGGAGCCCCAATGTCCATTGACAGAGGAGTAGTGTTATACATTGGATATTTGTGTCCCCCTCCCCCGACTAAATTCATATGTTGAAATTCCTAACATGGAAGTGATGGTATTAGGAGGCAGGACCCTTGGGAAATAATTAGGTCATGAGGATGAGCTGTCATGAACGAGATTAGTGTCCTTATAGGAAGAGAACTAGAGCTTGTTCCGCTCTCTAGTCACCACCATGTGGGGATCCATTGAGAAGACAGCCATCTGCACACCAGGAAGTGAGCCCTCCACCAGACACAGGATCTGCCAGCACCTGTATCTTTGACTCCCCAGATTCAAAAAGTATGAGAAAAATGTTTACAGTTTTAGCCCCCTAGTCTATGGTAATTTGTTACAGCAGCCCAAAGTGACTAATGGATAAGAGAATGTGGTGTGTCTATATGATGTGATATTACTAAGCCACAAAACAGAATGAAATTCTGAAACATACAATAGCATGGATAAACCTTAAGTATATTGTGCCAAGTGAAATAAGGTGGACACATAAGGACAAGCACTGCATGATTTCACATATTTGAGGTAACCAGAGTAGTCAGATTCATAGAAACAGAAAACCGAATAGTGTTGCCAGAGTTGGGAGTGGGAGGGAATGGGGACCCAGTGTTTAATGAGTACAGAATATCAGTTTGTAAGACTGAAAATTTCTGGAGATGGAAGGTAGGGATGGCTGCACAATGATGCAAATGTATTTAGCATCACTGAACTATCCACCTAAAAATTGTTAAAACATTAACTTTCATTTGATGCATATTTTATCACAAAAAAAGAATTAAAAAATAAAGCTTAAGTTGAAAATGTTGTAGGTCTGCAAATAGTGAAGAGTCAGCCCCTTGGGCTCCCATATAAACACATCACCTCCCAAAGCCCTTCCAATGTCTCTCATTTAGTTATCTCTTCAACAAATATTTATTGAACATTGACCATGAGCCAAGTACTGTTCTAGAGACTGGAAATACCATAGGTTTGTTTGTTTGTTTGTTTGTTTGTTTGTGAGAGAGGGTGCAAGTGAGCAAAGGGCAGAGAGAGAGAATTCCAAGAGGGGCAGACAGAGAGAGATTGAGAGAGAGTGAGAGTGAGAAGGGAGATCATCTGAAGCAGGGCTCAAGCTCACCTGACATGGGGCTTGAGCTTACAAACTGTGAGATCATAACCTGAGCTGAAGTCAGATGCCTAAGATGAAGTCAGATGAAGTCAGATGACTGAGCCACCCAGGCACCCCTGGAAATACCACAAGTTTAAAAATTTCTGTGTTCTTTGGGACACTTCCATCCATCATAGCAAACAGGAATTCTGGAGTTATCGGTACCTGAAAGCAGCCTCTCCCCTGCCCCAGAGCAGTCAGCTCTGCACAGACAAGCAAAAGTAGCCTATCACGGTAAGGCTCAAGACAGTGACCCAGGATGCCAATGACACTGAGCATCTATCTACAACACACTAGCATTTATGGAAGAACCACAGAAAGGAAATAAGGAAATAAGGATAAATATGACTTGGCTCCAGCCCCCAGGCTTCCTTTTAAGCATAACCACAGGCAGAGAGCATCTTATCCAAGGATTATCAGATACTTATGGATCAGGATGATTCTGACAGCCAGTCATAGTGCTTGTAGATCGAGGCACAGAACCTTCCAAAGACTATGCTGTCATCTCCCAGATAGGCTATGATATTACTTCTATATTTGTGGCTTTAGAAGTTCCCAAATTAGAGGCTTAAGAAGGATAATAACAATTACTAACACGTAGAGAATTTTACTATGGGCCAAACTTTGATTCAAGTACAGTACCTTACATGGATTAACTTTCAATCCTCATGAACCACCATTTAAAGGAAGCAATCTTATTATCTGCATTTTATAGTTGAGAACACTGAGATACAGGACTGAAGTAATTTTCTCAAGGTCATAGAGCTACTTATTAAGTGGCTCTGGAGCCTGGCAGGAGGTAAAGCAGATTCTGTGAGAGATTCTGTTTTATCTGGGCAACAGATCTTGGACTGATCAATCAGAGGCCCAATAGGTTAGCCTTTTGTCCAGCTGTCCAATTTTTAATAGCGCTCCCAGGTGACCACACATATATTAGCCTCATCTAGGACTGTCAGTAGAGTCCTGTGGATTGGGTCTTGGCCCCATTAATGAGCTGGCTAGGATGCGAGGACCACTATTTCTTTGTTCCCAGACAAATGTGTCTGGGTCAGTAGGAAAAGGTGAGTGAAAGGGACAAAATGGCCTCAGATCCCATGACACAGCTTAGGATGGTGAGTATGCATCACCTACACCTTACAAGTTCCCCTCTCCCCCAGCTGAATCATGCATCTGATGTTCTGAAAAGTATCAGTGGAAAATATTACCCGGTGACGTTACAATACCTGGGTTCCTGCTCTATTCAGCACTTCCAGCTCTAAATGACAAAAGCAAAACAGTGTGGGTGTGGGTGGGCATGTGTCTGGTTCCAAAGACACACCGGCAGCTGATGGCACAGCATGTCACCTACCCCTTGATATATTAAATAGTGGTGAGTCACTCACTCTTATGATAACTATTCATAACCAGAATGTTTGAAGAGGGAAAGCCCCGAACTGCACTGAATGACAACGGAAGGACAGAAAGACACCCAGAAGCCACTGACTGAATCTAACCATGAGACCTTTCAGAGAAAAGAGGGCTGTTCAGCTTTTCTGAGTCACTATTAATGTGAGCCATCCGGAAACAGAAAGAATGACTCAAGAGAGCACTACCTGTCCTGGAAATGGGGTCAGAGAGTGGAGGGTGGAGCAAGGGCTGAGAGTGAGGTTGAAGAGGGAGGCACACAGACATGAGAAGCACATTTCCTCAAAGTCGATGCTCTTCTCAAACATATTATGATGACACCAGTACTCTCAGAAGGCTGGAGACTCAAAAGTGGCAGAGTGCCATCTACCTCAGAGTTTCAGAGACACAGCTTGCCTTCACAATCCAGTGTGTACAGCATCTACATATGAAAACCAGAGAGAGGAAAATTAACTGGGTAAAGAAAAATCCTCCCCTGATTTTCTCTCTGATCTCATATACATGGACTCAATATACCAATATAGCTTCCAGGATTATTGAGGGAGCTGAGGAGGGAGGAATAGCATCCTTTCCCCACCAGAAAGCCAGGAAGTTAAACACTTCCTAATGGAGAAAGGGAGATATTCCTAATTGCTCCTTCTTTCTGTCTCTCTCTGTCTGTCTCTGTCTCTCTTGTACTTGCTGTTCTCTCAGCAAAATCTCCTACTTGTTATTCTGTTAGAAAATGTTTCTAAGTCTGACTTGGCTGGTGAAAAGTTGGAGATACCACCTCTTTTGGTACTGATTAGATCTCCTGGAAAATACGTCACTGACAGTCTTCTTGAGACCCAGGGGAGAGACTAGTCTACCACATGAGGACCTGGTTTTCAAAGAAAGACCATAGCTTTTCAGTCAGACAGACAAGGATTCAAATTCTGATTCCACCATGTCTGAATTTGAACATGTTATTTAATTTTTCTGAGCCTTACTGTCCTCAATCCAAAAAACAAGAATAATGATGACTATCCTGCAGATTGGGTTAACAGAGTTAAACAAGATGATGTGAAGTTCAACACATAGTAAAAGTGGTTTTTATTTTAGAAGTTTCTTTTCCAAAGCCAAATGAAGCCTCTTTCACATTCTTTCCCAGGGGCAGGTCCTGCATTCCACCGAACCACAGAAAAATCAGAACCAAATAAAAAGCTTAGTCTAGACTGAATACATTCAAATTTTGTGTGTGTGTTTCTGGTTTGTTTCTACTTTCCCCACTAGGAAAAAATGAAAAAGTAATAAAGGGAAAAAGGGAAAAAGAGATGTGGGTGTGAACACACATCTGTTCCATTGTGTAGGTTCACTTCTCCGGGGGTGTATTCTGCATGAGCCTCTCATGTTGCCAAGAGTTCTCTCCATAAGTGGACTGAAGAGACTTGACCAAGGAAGGGGCATTCATTTTCAGTGCAAAATAACCTCTTCCCACTTTAAATTGACTTTTCCCCCCAGATGGGCCTGGGGATGTTGATGCTCACCTTCAAGGTGAGGGTGAATCATACTCCCAGTTCTCTGGAAAGGGTAGTATGGAGTCAAGGGCCCGTAATGTACAAGGTCATAAACCCAATAACTGGTTTCATTTTCTGATAAGTTGATTACATGCAGGGCCAGCCTCACGAGCATGCAACTGGTGCAGTTACCGAGGACCCCATGATCAGAAGGTCCTACAGTGAGGGTTTAATGCTCTTGCTGTCACTTTCTTGAAATTCTTTAAGATTTTTTCTTTTCTTTTTTGTAAATGAAGTCTGGTGGGACAATGGAAAGTGTGCTGGGAACTTGAAGCCCGGTTCATGCCACCTCCCAAGAATGGTTCTGGTGTTATAATGTGTATACCACAAGCAATCCAAGTTCATTTCTGCTCCATAAGTTTCTTAATTTAGTATAAAAATGTTATAACCTCATGTCTGTCCTTCACCAAAATTTGTTTGTATTACCACAAAATAATTTCTTGTTCAAAGTTAAAGTCCTCTTTAAACTAAATTTGCAATAACAATCACAATGACCATGAAATAAACTTCCAAGAGGTTTCCTTTGATTCCATGAATTACATTTTTTAGGAAAAGGACCATGATTGGAAATAATGGATTTTCTAATTGAAACATCTGATAATATTGATACAAAAATGGCATCCCTGATGGAGAATTTCTCTTCTGCTAATGGAACCGGTAGCTGTCCTACACATTTCGTAGGTGTACTAGAAAACTTGGAATTAAACATGAATGCAGAAGCCATTTGATCTATTGAAAAGTCATGTTCATAGAGTGATAAGAAAACACACTTTCTGCATCTGCACACGCTTAATTGTTATAGTCACGCACAGCTTTCTTACAAATGCTAAGTTTTGAAATAGATTTGCTTTCAGTAATTCCTATTTTTTGCTTTTTGTCTGGTAAGTGATGCCATTGTTTAATCATTTTGTTGATCAATCAACATCAACTTTCTCAAGGAACAATAACTCAGCACCTAATTTTTCACTGAGTATGTGCTTTTGATTTTGTTGACTCATGGCTGCTGAAAGCTTTTATTGCTAAATAAAAGGCCATCAAATAATTAAACCAAGCAAATAGTTGTAGATTCATAACCTATGATAAATGACAAAAACCACTGTAGTGGGACTTCTCTGTTTATCTGTCACAAGACCACCCAATTTCTGTTCTCTATTCATTATTTCATGTACATTTAACCTTTATGGTCCCTCATTCTCTGCTGACCATTATAGTTTCCTGCATCTCACAGGCTGGCACAACTGGCGGGTACAGAAGCAGGCGACTGGTTTTACGTACCATTCCCACCACTACTCAAGACCTAAAGGACTTAGACGTGGTTATCCATTGGCTGTTTTATCATGACTGCCTTACATGCTGTCCTTGAAAGGGAGATGCCTTTTTTTAATTTATTTTTATTATTTTTTTTAATATATGAAATTTATTGTCAAATTGGTTTCCATACAACACCCAGTGCTCATCCCAAAAGATGCCCTCTTCAATACCCATCACCCACCCTCCCCTCCCTCCCACCCCCCATCAACCCTCAGTTTGTTCTCAATTTTTTAGAGTCTCTTATGCTTTGCGGAGATGCCTTTTAGACTCAACCATATGTTAAGGTGCGGATTCTATTCACTGACGTACATTTCAAATACTATAAGAAGAGCCCATGGCAGAAGCTAGAATATAAAACAGAGTTCCTAATTTGTTTTTTTAAAAAATGAAAAATCTACCATAAGTGCTAAAATGGACAGGACACCACAACAGGCACACCATAGTGCTTGGTTATCCAACTTACAATCTTTTTCCACTAAAGCCAGAGTGATGTTTCTGAAATGCAAATTTGACCTAGTCTCTCCCCTTATGTCCTTCCCTTCAATGGCTCCTTATAAGACAATGTTCAAACACCTTGGGATAGCCCACAATGTCTTTCAGGGTATGTGTCTCCTTCATTCCTCACCATCACCATGTTACATAGATTCCATCTGCTTGGAATAAGGAAAAAGGAAGAGGTACTCTATTTATTAGTTCAATAAAGAACCCTGCCATGATTTCCTTGCAAGAACTAAGATCTCTCACCTGTGGGCCTCACTGACTCTTGCCCTTCCTTAAGGTAACAGTTGAAATATCACTTCCACAGGGAAGACTTCCCCTTCTGAATCCTAAGTCTGGATAAGGAGTTCTTCCTGTCTGCTCTCATTGTGCACTGAGCTTCCCACATGTTACACTTTCTGCATCCTGTTATAACCACCTGTTTTCTCCTCGGATACCCCCCTTGAACTACAATGGCCAAGAAGATAGAACAGGAAAGAAGACCTGTGCCTTTCTCTAATATCAGATAGAATACATGGAGTTAGCTTTTAAAAATATTATTTAGGGGCGCCTGGGTGGCTTGGTCGGTTAAGCGTCCGACTTCGGCTCAGGTCATGATCTCACGGTCTGTGAGTTCAAGCCCCGCGTCGGGCTCTGTGTTGACAGCTCAGAGCCTGGAGCCTGTTTCAGATTCTGTGTCTCTCTCTTTCTCTGCTCCTCCCCTGTTCATGCTCTGTCTCTCTCTGTCTCAAAAATAAATAAACGTTAAAAATATATATATTATTTAAATAAACATAACAAAATACAGTACATAATCAGTGCCAAATTAGTAGTATAGAGTAACAATAACTTCCCAGAGTACAAAGGAGTAAGAGTACTCTTTAGATGCATTAGACATCACTAAAGATATATTTTTAAAAAAAAATTTTTTTAACGTTTATTTATTTTTGAGACAGAGACAGAGCATGAACAGGGGAGGGTCAGAGAGAGGGAGACACAGAATCCGAAACAGGCTCCAGGCTCTGAGCTGTCAGCACAGAGTCCGACGCGGGGCTCGAACTCACCGACCTTGAGATCATGACCTGAGCCGAAGTCGGCCGCTTAACCGACTGAGCCACCTAGGTGCCCCAAGATATATTTGCTCTAAGTCCCAAAACACTCTAATAGAAAGAGTCAATGTCAGGATTAGAATCAAAGTTAGGGTTAGATTAACAACAGGATGGGGCTCAGGAAATACATCATGATTGGAGAAGTTTCCCTGCACAGTGTATGTAAGGACTTGGAACAGAATTGAAAAGACTAGGGCGGGGACCATATTATAGGTCTTTGGTTCTAGTCTAGGGCATATTTACTTTATCCTGTAGGCACTGGGAAGCCATTAAAAAGTTGTAAGCTAGAGCATATGATAATACAGATAACCAGCCAAGTAAGTTTCGCTAAAGAACACACTCTGGGAATCCTTAAACTCAATATTTCCAACTTCTTTAATGTAGACTCAAAACTGGACTTGTCTTCCATAGCCACAATCACAAACCCACAGAATAAAAATAAGACAGACAATGAATTTCTGGGGCTTGTCCCAGATTGGGTTTATCCCAATTCAGAATTGAAGCATAACATCTAGGTCCCCCAAAATAAAATGCACCCAGTGTTAGCATTTCGGTAATTGGGGAGGGAATTATAATCCTTCCAGTAATAATAGTTTAATCTACCTCATTTTTACAGTATCATTCAGGCTAGTTTTTCAAATATGAATTTGAGAACTCTTGTTATATAGGTGTACACAAGATATTCTCATCTATTTTCTCCTTATTCTTAAGGTTACCTTCCTCTGTCAGAAACACCTCTTGCCAGTTTAATGGGAGCCAGTGTAGAAATATAATCAGTCTCATTCTCCATCTACCCCCAACCCATCTCTACCTCCCTCTCTTCAACACCCCCCCCAGCACACACACCCCCAGAACCAACTGAGACTCAAAAAAGAATTATTGACTTACTACAAACCTGTCACCAGCTGTGTTATTAAATATAGTGCTCTCGTAATGACGGCCCCACTCCCTGTGTCTTTGTCCCACCCCCCACTGACCTAGCTGCCTTTCATTTTGAATTGAAGTACCCATTAAAGAAATCAAGAATGGCTCTTTCTCCATTTATACAGGCAACATTTTATCATATACTATCTGGTTGGTTGCCCATATATATATATCTTTCTAGCCATAACACAAAAGCACATGTGGCACATATGTCCTTGCTAAGTACCAATGCACATGACAATTTGGGTGGAGTTCATTTTGTCAATTCAAATGTCAAAGAGATAAAAATGGTAAATTTCACAGTTCAGCAGTAAAATAATAGTAACCTGTTATTTAACTGACATGGCCAACGATTCTGTCTTGAAAATATGCATCTGACAATTTTCTCTTACTCCCAAGAACTTTCACCTTCCAGAGACACAACCAATAATTTTGCTCATCCAGAGACAGAGCTGACAATTTTTTTCTTCCATAGTTTAGATTGACAATTTGTTCTTGAAGAAACAAAGCTGACACAATTGTCCCCATCAGTCACCACCAAAACTCAACGCAGCTAAGA
Source organism: Panthera uncia (assembly GCF_023721935.1). Classification (NCBI taxonomy): domain Eukaryota; kingdom Metazoa; phylum Chordata; class Mammalia; order Carnivora; family Felidae; genus Panthera; species Panthera uncia. Next base: position 86,097,831 of record NC_064811.1, read on the forward strand.
TAATGTAGATTAAATTTTTTTCTACTTTTAAGATAGCAGCCTTTCCCCTTAGTGTGTGTGTGTGTGTGTGTGTGCGTGTGTGTGCTGTATTTCAATAAAAGAAAAATGGGTCTAGAAAGGTTTGCTTTCGACAACAGAGACAAATAATTTCTCATAGCTTACTTGTGCATACCACCTTGTTTTCAACAGCTTTACTCTATTCCCACTGTCAGGAACTTGGATACTAGTTTGTTTTAATGCAGAAGATGTGTTGACTGCATTACAGAAATGATTCCCATGCAGATTCACTAAGAAAGCCTAACTATTTCTTTTGAGTAGGATAAAAATATTTAGGACTTAGGCATTGAGAAGATCTCTTTCACCACAAAAACTCAAAATCTAGAGAATTAGCCAAAACTGGAAACATTTAATAAAAATCTAATCATAGACACTACTAGATTTTGTCTATCAAATTCCTAAGGTAACAGATCTACCCATCCACTGTACTTCAGGAGACTGAACCCATTGGCAGCCCATCTTGGACTCTGAGTCTCCTACTGTCCCTATCCAAACCCAACTTCTTGACATTATTGCCTATTGTTCTTCTCTTGCTATGTTTCAATCCGGCCTAAGGAAGAAGATTGGGGAAATAAGAGAAAACTAAATCTTTTCTTGATAGAGTAACATGATTCCCTTTTATCATATACCCATGGTACTTATACTTCATTCTCTATACATGGAGTCTCTATATGTGAAACCAAAAAATAATAATACAAAATAACTCAGTATGTGGTAGGTAAGACACATTAGAAACTGCCCAAAGAGCTCTGATAATTTTTTTTTCTTTTTTGGCAGATGGCTTCAATTCTAACAGCCATAATGCCTATGTCCTAAGTAACTTATTTGATCCAGAGCACTTTATTAACCATTTTCAATTTTAGCATGCACCAGGAAGGTAGATGACCTTAAAAATATAGACTTTATAGGAAGTCTTCTGACAACTCCTCCTTTATACTCCTCCATACTCTCTGGCTCACTCTTTTACCCATGTCTTCCTGCTCTCCTCCTTCCTAGGGGAAAGTTCAGTTTTCAATAAACAAATCTGTTTATTATCAACGCAGGAAATGAAGGGTTTATAGCCCTTGCTTTTCTTTCTCAGAGCATCTTCAGGCAAGAACAGCTGCTCAGCATATGTAGGAAATGGTTTTATTAAAGGGATGGGGGAGTATTGATTTGACCTAGTGGACAGAGGAAATCAAAATTACAGAGAGCCATATTCGTTCTCTCACTGTTCCAGACTGGAAAAGAATCATGAGGCTCCTCACTCAGAGGCTGCATGAAGGCAATAAAAGAAACCACAATTACTTCCCTGAAGATCCTCTTGCCAGGCCTGTAATTGGGCATCCCCACAATATTCAATTTTAGCCACAATGATGAACAACCAGCTTCTGTCACTGCATGTACAGAATGCATCTTGGAGCTAAAGTTCTAGGTGACTTTTAAATTGATTTTTCATAATGTAATCAATAAAGTGCTTCATTGTGACTCACCAAATCCTGCACACATTACTAGGAGATATGAATGATGACTTGCATTAGGTTCCCAGATCTTTACAAAAGAGCAGATGGAATTCTATGATTTCACCACTTATCTAAGTCTTTGGATAAGAAAAAGAAGAAAATCCACCCTTATCCCCAATCTGCCCACTACAACCCAATTTTATTTAATCTCTCAAATTGATTTTTATTTTTGGTTGTGCCACCATATCAAATATATATTTCTTTAAAAACCTACCCTGTTTTTGTTTTAAATTTAGGTCATGTGAAAGAATCAGGAATAGAGAGAAAACTGTACTCCATTGTAATTATTGACATTCACAGCTTAAGGAAACAAAGCACCACATTTCCCATGCCTTTAACTTTTTCTTACCTTCCCTGATGAGATCTTAAATCCTAATTCTAAACTTCGTAAATGTTCTCTAAGAAAACTTGAATCTCAGACCAAAAGACCACTGAAAAATGTGTAATGAAAACTGTGATTTATTTGTTCTTCAAAACTATAAGCTTGAAAAAAATAATTTATATCACAGGGCCAAGCATATGGGCTTTCTCTAAAAACAGAAAACCATATTCCCTTGCTGAAGAAAGGGGCGTTCATCACTCCTTAATCTCTATCCTTAGCTGAGTTGACCAAAAGTGGACATTTTTCAAAAGGAAACCAAGATGTAAGCTGAGCACATTGAACTAGATTCTCTCTCAAGAATTTGAGCTATGAGCAGACACATCTTGCCCAATCCACTTGGCCCAGGGGCACCCCTTCAAAGCAGCTCCCACTGCACCATGCCCAGCAGGAAGTCTCAGCTCAGACCAGCACTCCCACCCAGAGCAGGCACACAGGGCTAGCCCTGTCCACCAGTATGCCTGTAGCAGTCATGGCCTGGCCACAACAGGAGAGTTCACACAACTTGCACAGCTGACATCTGTGGAATGACTAGTTCTAGTGACTAGGGGTGGGAGATTAAGCCTTTCTACATAAGACCACTCCTTCAAGACCAGAAGATATAGCTGATCTACTTAATACATAGAAACAAGCAAACAGACTCAGGTAAAATGAGAAGACAGAGGAATATGTTCCGAACCAAAGAAGACAAAATATAAAAAAAAAACTAAATGGAGATTATCAATCTACCTGCTCAAATTTTCACAAAGATGTCTAACAAACTTGGAAGAATGGACAACCAAAGTGAACATGTCACCAAAGAGAAAATATAAAAAAGAACCACTTAGAGCTGAATAATTCAATAACTGAAATAAAAAGTACACTAGAGGGAATTAGATTAGATGATGCAAAAGAATAGATCAGCAATCTGAAAGGGTAGTGGAAATCACCCAATCTGAGTAGCAAACAGAAAACAGAATTTTAAAAAATAAGGATAGTTTAAGGGACCTCTGGGACAACATCAAGCATACCAGTATTCACAGTGCAAGGGTTCTCAGAAGGAGGAGAGAGAGAGAGAAAGTGGCAAAAAAAATTTGAAGAAATAATATAGCAGTAAACTTCCCTAACCTGAGAAAGGAAAGAGACATTAGGTCCAGGATGCAAAGAGAGCCCCAAAGACGATGAACACAAAGATGTCCACACCAAGACATGTAATAATTAAAATGTCAAAATTTAAGTATGATAGAATCTTAAAACCAGCAAGAGAAAAGCAATTGGTTATATAAGGGAATACCCATAAGGCAATCAGCTTTTTTTTTTCAGCAGAAACTTTGCAGGCCAAAAGGGAGAGCACAATATATTCAAAGCACTGAGAGGAAAAAAGTCTACAACCAAGAATACTCTACCCAGCAAGGGTATCATTCAGAAATGAAGAAGAGTAAAAGTCCTATGGCACTATAGGCCTACCTCAAACAAACAAACAAACAAACAAACAAACAAAATCTCAATCTAATCTTATACCTAAAGGAAATTTAAAAAAAATAAATAAACAAAGCCCCGAATTTGTAAAAAAGGAAATAATAAAAATCAGAGTGGAAATAAAATAAAGGTTAAAAAATAAAAAAGAACAATATTAAGGATAAAAGAATAACATTAATAAAATGAATAGCTGTTTCTTCGAAAAGGTAAGCAAGAGTGCCTGTATGACTCAGTCGTTAAGCATCTGACATTGGCTCAGGTCATGATCTCACAGTTCATGAGTTCAAGTCCCACTTCTCTTTCTTTCTCTCTCTGCCCTTCCTGGAATTCTCTCTCTCTCTCTCTCTCTCTCTCTCTCTCCCTCTTGCTCACTTGTGCCCATTCTCTCTCTCTTTAAAAAAAAAAAAAAAAAAGCAAAATTGATGAATCTTTAGCTAGACCCATCAAAGAAGAGAGAAAACAAATAAAATCAGAAATGAAAGAGAAGTCACAACTGACACCACAGAAATACAAAGGATTACAAGAGATTACTATAATCAATTATATACCAATAAATGGCATAACTTAGAAGAAATGGATAATTTCCTGGAAACATACAATCTTCTAAGCGTAAATCAAGAAGAAACAGAAAATCTGCACAGACTGCTTACAGGTCATGAAATTGAATCTACAATAAAAATTCCCAACAAACAAAAGTCCGGGACCAGATGGCTTCACTGGATTCTACCAGACATTTAAAAAATAATTAATACCTATCCTTTTCAAACCATTTCAAAACATTGAAGAGGAAGAAATGGTTCCAAACTCATTCTATGAAGCCAGCATTATCCTGAACCAAAGCCAGACAAAAACACTACAAAAATAAAATTACAGTCTCATATCTGTGAGGAACATAAATACAAAAATCTTCAACAAAATAACAAACCAAATTCAAAAACACATTAAAAGGATCATATAACATGATCAAGTGAGATTTAATCAGATATGCAAAAATAATTCAACATTTACTAGTCAATAATTTGATATAACAAATTAACAAAATGAAGGGTAAGAAATCATATGATCATCTCAATAGATTCAGAAAAAAACATTTGACAAAATACAATGTCCATATTGTGAAAACTTTCAACAAAGTAGGTACAGAGTGAACAAAAGTGACTATAAAGTAAACATACCTCAATATAGTAAAGACCATATGTGATAAATCCACAGCTAACATCATATTCAATGATGAAAACTTCAACTTTTCCTCTAAGATCTGGAACAAGACAAGAATGCCACTCTTGCCACTTTTGTTCAACAGAGTACTGGAAGTCCTAGCCACAGCAATAAGAGAAGAAAAATAAATAAAAAGCATCCAAATTGGTAACAAAGAAGTAAAACTGTCACTGTTTGCTAATGACATGATACTATATATAGAAAACCCCAAACACTCCACCAAAAAATTATTAAAACATTTAAATGAATTCAGTGAAGTTGAAGAATACAAAATTAACATATAGAAACCAGATGCATTTCTATATATTAATTACAAGCTATATGAAAGATAAATTAAGAAAACAGTCCCGTTTACAATTACATCAAAAAATACCTAGAAAAATATTTAACCAAGAAGGAAAAGAGCTGTACTCTGAAAACTGTAAGAAATTGATGAAAGAAATTGAGGAGGGCATAAATAAACAGAAAGATATACAGTGAAACCTTGGTTTGTGAGCATAATTCATTCTGAAAACATGCTTATAATCCAAAGCACTCGTATATCAAAGTGAATTTCAAGAACCATTGACTCAGTTGTGATCATGTGACATTTAGCACCATGTACGACTTGTATTGTAAGACATTTCTTGTTTATCATGTTAACATTTATTAGAAATGTTGGCTTGTCTTGCAGAACACTCACAGAGTAAGTTACTCATAATCCAAGGTTTCATGTATCGTGCTCATGAATCAGAAAAAAAGATAGCGTTAAAAATGGCCAAACTATTTAAAGCAATATACAGATTCAAGGCAATCTCTATCAAAATACCAATGGCATTTTTTTTTCATAGAACTAGAACAAATAATCCTAAAATTTGTATGGAACCACAAAAGACCTAGAATAGCCAATAAGGAAAGAATAAAGCTAAATGTATCATGCTCCCAGATTTCAAACCACACTATGGCACCAGTACAAAACATACATATATATTAATATAACAGAATAGAGAGTCAGAAACAAACATATATATTATATATAATATATATTATATATATATAACAAACATATATTATATATAATATATATTATATATAACAAACATATATATTATATATAATATATATATTATATATATAATATATATATATGTAGTCAATTAATCTACAATAGAGGAGGCAAGAATAGACAATGGGAAAAGATAGTCTCTTCAATAAAAAGTGTTGGGAAAACTGGACAACTACATACAAAAGAATGAAAAGGACCACTTTCTTACACTATACACAAAAAGAAACTCAAAACAGATTTAAGACCTAGATGTAAGACCTGAAGTTATAAAACTTCTAGAAGAAAATATAGGCAGTAATCTTTGGGGATCAGTCCTAATGATATTTTTATGGATCTGTCTCACCAGGCAAGGAAAATAAAAGCAAAAACAAACAACTGGGACTATATCAAATTAAAAAGTTTTTGCACCAGAGTGCCTAGGTGGTTCAGTCAGTTAAGCATCTTACTCTTGATTTCACCTCATGGTTTGGGGGATTGAACTCCACCCTGGCAGTGCGGAGCCTGCCTGGGATATTCTCTCTCTCTCTCTCTCTCTCTCTCTCTCTCTCCCCCCCTCTCCCACTCCCACTCTTTTGCATTCTCTCTCTCAAAAATAAGCTTTATAAAAATAAATATAAGAAGTTTTTCACAGTGAAGAAAACCATCAACAAAACAAAAAAGCAATCTACTAAATGGGAAAAGGTATTTGCAAATGATACATCCAATAGGGGTTAATATCCAAAATATATAAAGAAACTATATGGCTCAAAACCAAACAACAAACAAACAAACAAACAAACAAACTCTACAAACAATCCAATTTTCAAAAATGGGCAGAGGACCTGAATAGACATTTTTCAAAAAAAGACACATAGATGCTATAACAGATACATGAAAAGATGCTCAACATCGCTAATCATCAGGGAAATGCAAATCAAAACCTCCCAAAAAGGTTTTGAGATATCACAATGAGATACAACCTCACAGTCAGAATACCTAGAATCAAAAAGGCAAGAAGCAACAAGTGTTGGTGAGGATGGAGAAGATGGAACCCTCATGCATCATTGATGGGGATATAAATTGGTGCAGTTACTTTGGAAAACAGTATAGATGTTCTTCAAAAAAATCAAAAATAGAAATATCACTTCTGGGTATCTATCCAAATAGAAACACTAATCTAAAAAGATATATGCACCCCTATGTTCACTGCAAAACTACCTAGAATAGCCAAAATACAAAAGCAATTAAGTGTTCATCAATAGATAAATGGATAAAGAAATATGGTATATACACAATGGAAAATTTACTTAGCCATAAAAAAAGAATGAAATCTGTCATTGATGACAACATAGATGGACCCAGAGGGTATTATAGTCAGTGAGATGAATCAGAGAAAGACAAATCCCACATTATCTCACTTATGTTGGCATCTAAAAAAAAAAATGAACAAAAGAGAAAGACATATAAATACAAAAATCAAACTAGTGGTAGGAGAGTAGGTGGGTGGGTGAAATAGGTGAAGGGGTTTAAGAGGCATAAACTTCTAGCTGTAAAATAAATAAGTCACAGGGATGTAAAGTACAGCATAGGAAATATAGTCAGTAATATTGTAATAACTTTGAATGCTGACAGTTGGGACCTAGAGTTCTTGTGGTGAGCATTTCATAAGGTAAATAAGTGTCAAATCACTGTGTTGTACACCCGAAACTAGTATTGCATGTCAACTATACTTCAATAAAAAAAATAAATTTGAGCTATGAGACACAAGTAATGATCAATGGATCATGGATACAAGAATGATCATATAGAATGATTAAGAATCATCAGGTAGAATTCAGCCAGGGAAATTGCATTGGGCCAGGTGTTGATAAAACCATTTAAGTATTCAAAGAGATGTTCAAAAGCAGGAATAAAAAGAATATGCACACTTAAATGACGGAGGAAGCACCTTGCTTGTTGAATTTCCAGTTCTAGTTTCTTCATGGCCTTGCTCTACTTGGTTTTCTATTCTTAAATGTTTATGTTCTACTTAAATGTTATGTTCTACTCTACTGCTTATATGTTCATGTTCTAGCGTAAGTGGGTGTTTAGTTTTGTACACAGTAAACTTTTAAAAATTAAGGTTATAACTGGCCCAGTTTACCAATTTACATGCAAGGTCAAAGTGTATACCGATTGAGAATGAAAATACTACACAACAGAGAGGTACAGGAAGAGCATTCCTTAGCATAATGGGTGCTTCCCTTTTCAATGCACTTGGGAACCAACAAGTCTTCAGCAGTACTTTTTAAAAAATTTTTATTTATATTTGAGAGAGAGAGAGAGAGAGAAAGCGAGCACGAGTGGGGAAGGGGCAGAGAGAAAGGGAGACACAGAATCCGAAGCAGCCTCCAGGCTCTGAGCTGTCAGCACAGAGCCCGACACAGGGCTTGAACTCATCAGCTGTGAGATCATGACCTGAGCCCAAGTCGGATGCTCAACCGACTGAGCCACCCAAGCATGCCCAGCAGTATTCCTATCCTCTCCCTATCACCACTTGCAAGCAGTCTGGTGTTGTGTAGCTTCTGGACCATAGAAACCATGCATCTGTGTCTAAGGTTCTTCGGTTAACACAGTCACATTTAATTTTACTATTTGGAGCTATTCAGTCTACTTCAGTGATCCCAACAAATCTTTTGAGAAAGAGAAGAGTTTCTTTTCCTTTTTAAAACATCATTCAGTTTATTTTCTCAACCCTTGAGAATCCCACAAACATGGCCTGATTTTTCAAAAATTTACTAACTCCTACTCTGATTGCCCACATAAAAAAAAAGTGACATCAGGGGAAATTTTGGGTACAATCAGACAGTCTGAATAAATGATAGGAAATATCAGCAAGTTTCAGGAAGCACTGGTTTTACATTTCTGTCTTCTTTTCTTACCTACTAATGTATCTTAACCTACCTACTAATGTTTGTTTGTTTGTTTGAACATGTACCTATATTCATTCCTTTTTCTTTAAAGTTTATTTGTGTGTTTTTAGAGTAAAGCATAAGTGGGGGAGGGGCAGAGAGAGAGGGAGAGAGACAGAATCCTAAGCAGGGTCTGGGGCTTGAACCCACTCCAATGTGGGGCTTGAACCCATGAGCCTGGAGATGATGACCTAAGCCAAAGTCACTCGCTTTTCGACACACCTCACTTTGCTGGTGAACCACTTCTATTCAAATGAGCCCAGTGCTACCTGTGGCTTGGCATATCCTCTCTCACTTTTTCTCATCATGAGGCCCAGCTTGTGTCATTTCTTTTTTCCCTATACACCTCTTACATTTTCCCCCTTGGTGTTTCTCCAACACATCTCACCTATATATTCTCACTTGGTCAAAATCCCCCATAATCCAAGATGTCCAGGACAAAGAACTACACCAACAGACAGAAGACACAGCTACCAGTCCTAGTTTTGTCATCAACGAGTTATACACTCTTATTCCTTAGTTTTCCAACCTGTGTAAGGATATAGTTCAAACAGGTGACCACCAAGCACCTTCCTAGTTGTAAAGTTCCATAACTTTCTATTTTTTTTTTTTTTTGAATTTTATTATTTTTTTCAATATATGAAATTTACTGTCAAATTGGTTTCCATACAGTACCCAGTGCTCATCCCAAATGGTGCCCTCCTCAATACCCATCACCCACCCTCCCCTCCCTCCAACCCCCCATCAACCCTCAGTTTGTTCTCAGTTTTTAACAGTCTCTTATGCTTTGGCTCTCTCCCACTCTAACCTCTTTTTTTTTTTTTTTCCTTCCCCTCCCCCATGGGTTTCTGTTAAGTTTCTCAGGATCCACATATGGTTTCACTCTTATGTGGAT